>NC_045684.1:8903920-8943869 GCF_003331165.1 Xiphophorus hellerii | reverse complement strand
GGTCCGCCTCAGGTCCCGGCGCGCCACCGCCTCGGCCGGATCCGCCACCCACGGTTTCTCCGGGGAATTCACCGGCATCTCCCTGAGCTGCCACACCACAGGGAAACATCCCGCTCAGATCGATGGCGCCCGGTCACCAGCTGACCACCGGTTCCGATCTCCACCTGGGCTTCGGAGAACGGCGGCACGTGGATGCAGTTCTCCACCAGGACCGTCTGGACCTCCGTCTCCAGCTCCCCGGCCCGGCCCAGAACCCGCACGCTGTGTCCGTTGGGATAGAGCGACGTGCTGGGCCACGAGCATTAATGACATGTAACGTCCGTGTAAAACGTTTTTTGATCTTTTCAGGTTTATAGAAAATTAAATCCATTTCTGTTTTTGTTTTATTTCGCATTAGATAACCTGTAATGACTATAGAACTAACTGATGGCAGGTTGTTTAATGAACCCGATTCTGTTGAAGACCAAACATGCAAAGGATTAATCAGTATTGATTCCATTTCAATTGCCATTGGAAAATAGTCACTTAAAATTTCCATTTACGTATGTTATTGTGTTGTTTTAATCTAAGCAAAGAAACTCATGCATAACATAGAAAATAAATGTTACACATTGAGAACTTGCGTTGAAATCATAATAAACCAAGCTTCTCCTAATCATCTTTGATTCCAAGTGTGCCGTCTTCTCATCACAACCCAGGTGCTGAAGGTTGATGGTGCGTACGTTGCTGTGAAGTTCCCCGGAACATCAAGTAGCATAACAAACCAAAGCAGCGCTCCTCCTCCAGACTCGGATCCATCCTCACTGTTACAGGACTGCAGGCTCCTCAGGATAGACGAACTGCAGGTAGACGCTTCACTTCTACTGTTTTAACGTTTTTTTTTTGTTTGTGTTTTATCTCCAGCTTTCCAACATCAGGTATATGTTGATGCTTTAACTTTCAGGTGGTCAAAACCGGTGGAACCCCGAAGGTTCCCGATTGCTTTCAGCGAACGCCTAAAAAGCTCTGCATCCCAGAGAAGGCCGTAATCCTGGCTGTAAATGTTGACTCCAAAGGTTGGTCAAGTCTGCTTATGTTGCGGAAATTGGATGAATCATAATAATATTTTGGGACAGTATTGACCCCTTTCGTTGTCTTGCAGGAGTCCATGCAGTTCTGAAGACCGGTAACTGGGTAAGGTACTGCATCTTTGACCTGGCCACAGGCAAAGCTGAGCAGGAGAATAACTTTCCTACAAGCAACCTGGCCTTCCTGGGCCAGAGCGAGTGCAACGTGGCCATCTTCACTGCAGGGCAGGTAAGGTGGCCTCCTGAACAGCTGCAGCTTTTCCTTCAGTCAATTGCATTCTAATTATTAGTGTGAATGCTGCATGCATTCACACTTTTCTGGTTCCACTTTTCTGGTTGCTCTGTAAATTTCGCCGTGCTTCTTCTCCTGCATACTTTGTGCTATTTTCACCATTCAACTCTTATACTGTTCAGCTTGTTCTCCTAATGCCGGCTATATCTCTTGGTGTTCATAACCCTCATACTTTTTATAACATTCAGCTTTTTATGAATTTTTTCATAGAAATGGGGGAAACCGCTCCATTCTGTGGCAGAATTGAGAATTGCAATATAAAATGTCCGTTGAGTTTCACAGTGGATGTTTCAGGTCCTGCCTATTAATTGCAATGAATCATCCAGTTTCAGGGCTGTCATGGAGGAAACAAGGCAGCGGCCATTTTGAAGTTGGGCAGTTTAACAGCTTTTATGCTGTTTAACACCTGGGAATAATTTGAGCTTTTCACATTGCTTTTTTCGTACTGCATGTGACATATATATTTTTTTAGTCACCGTACTAAACGATGCCTCCAAACAAATGTTGATATCTCAGGAACCATAAAAAGTATGGATTTCATTCACCCACCGTTTTTATCAGAAGGAATAGGGGAACGTTTCTGTCCTTTTCAAATTTTAGGTTTTACACGAGTTGTGTGTTTTTTGGTTTTTTTTTACATTGCATGGAATATGTTACTGTAACCCAGCATGCTAGTGGTATCCTCGATGCTATCATTAGTATTTTAGCTAGTTTTAGCTTTTTAGCTAATTTTGGCTTTTACAAGAGTTTTTCACACTGCATGGACTATTTCTTACCTTTCTGCAAGTCTTCAGCAGTTGACTACAAACGCTTTTGCCATTTTTGTCCTCCCCAGGAGTCTCCCATCATCCTCCGGGACGGGAATGGCACAATCTATCCCATGGCTAAAGACTGCATGGGGGGAATCCGGGACCCTGATTGGTTGGACCTGCCTCCTATAAACAGCCTGGGAATGGGGGTGCACTCTCTGGTCAACCTGCCATCTAACTCCACCATTAAAAAGAAAGCTGCTATCATTATTATGGCTGTCGAGGTAAATATCTGCCTTGAATAATCACATTTTTCTTTTTTTCTGGGAAAAACCGATTGGATAGCAAAAGGTGGTTAGTAGAAGATTTTTCAGAATTTGAATCGGGTGAAGCTAAAACTATGCCCCTTAAGGAGTTCTGGGTAAATTGTATATTTTGTATTTAAAATACAAAAAAACTTTGTAAATATGTTCAACCCAGAACTTCTTGGGTTACAGTTTTTGCTTCACATGGTTCAAATTGTGTTAAAAAGAAAATAAAAAATATCTATATAATTTTCATATTTAAAAAAAGAATTATTTGTTAATTTGCATCTTTTATTGTACTTCTAATATTGTATAAAAAATTTAACTGCAGAATGTGTCAATTTTTTTATCAGATTAATTGTCAGAATAATCTATAGATTCATTGGTGAGTAAAATAATCACTAGTGGCAGCACTAATATTTACAAAGGTGTTTTTTTATATCTCAAATGCAAGATACATACATATGTATATGTATATATATACATCTTTATAGTTTTGGCTTAATTACATCTCTGGTGAGTCTCCAGTTAATGATATTTTCAACAAACGAACAATCACGATTAATCAGATGAATTGTTTAATAATTCTTGCAGAAACAGACGCTGATGCAGCACGTCCTGCGCTGCGACTACGAGGCGTGCCGGCAGTACCTGATGAACCTGGAGCAGGCCTTCCTCCTGGACGAGGGCGGCCAGGGCCTCGGGGCGCTGCTGGGCCATCGCTGCGACGGAAACCGCAACATTTTCCACGCCGCCGTCTCCGTCTGCTTCCCTGTTAGCAACAAAGAGACCAAAGAGGAAGGTTAACCTTTTTCACATTCCAGTCTCTGGTTTTCCATTTTAATGTGCAATATTTTATCTTGGAACGGCAATCTTTTAACGCTATTGAAGGCTAAAATCTGCTCCCGTCACTTTAAAATCCATTTCTTCCTGCGGACGTTTCCTGCAAATGTGACTGACGAAGCCGTTTTGTCTTTTAGAAGCCGAAAGGTCAGAGAGAAACACATTTGCAGAGCGCCTGTCTGCTGTGGAGGCCATCGCCAACGCCATCTCTGTGGTGTCGAGCAACAGCTCTGGAAACAGGACTGGCTCCTCCAGTAGCAGAGGGTACGCTACTGCTAAATCAGTATTGGCACAGAATAAACAAGTGAAGAGCAACTTCATGCTTTAAAAATGAATTCAACCCATCCTGCTGTGCGTTGCCAACAGGCTCCGTCTAAGGGAGATGATGCGGAGGTCTCTTAGAGCAGCAGGTCTCGGCCGCCACGAGTCTGGGCCGTCCTCCGGTGACCACCAGGACCCCGTGTCCCCACCCATCGCCCCGTCAAGTTGGGTCCCAGACCCTCCGCCTATGGACCCTGGTGAATGCATCTAGACAAAAGTTAATAATTGCTCTCTGCAAGATAAGCTTATAACAATCTTAAATGATTTTTTTCCTTCTCATCCACAGATGGTGACATTGATTTCATTCTCGCACCAGCAGTTGGTTCACTCACCACAGCTTCCTCTGGTTCTAACCAGGGCCCCAGCACTTCCACCATACCAGGTTTGTTACTTCCTGTGGAACAAAAGAAAAAAAGTACAGGTAGTAGGGCTGGGCATTTATTATATTGTTTAGCATTTATCGTGATAAGTTTCTTATCGTGATAAGAATTTAGATTTATTGTTGTCTCAATAATTCCAATTAAAAAGCTCCCAAACTGTCTGTATTGTTGGATTGCTACTTTTACTATTTTCTCCAAAGTTCGTTCAATCAATAAATATCAATACATTTGAAAATGTGATTAAATGTAGTGACTCTGCAGCTTAGAGAGATATGTCACACTTCTTCATGACTGGTGTCTTTAAGAAGCCCATTTCAAATGAGAATGTTTTTCAAGAACAATATTTGTGTTTGCAGAGCTATGAATGCTGCCATGCAGTTACAACCATATAGAAGTAATATTTAATCATAATTTTTTATCATTATCACAATAGTAGCACAAAATATTGCTATAAAATTCTAAATCCATATTGCCCACCCCTATACAAAACCAACTTTTACAATTTCTTTCTTGACTACACTTCTATTCAAACAGGCTAAGGCTTTCTACTTTGTGTTCAACTCTTTGCAATGTTATTGCAGATGCTGAAAAAGCTCAAGCTATTTTAACCTGGTCAGTGTGTAGGAATCCCGGTTTGTGAGGATAAATAAAACATTATGACTTTTCAACATCTAAACTCTGTAGTTCGAGTTGAAGCCACATGAGCAACACGTTTAAATGTTTTTAAACTAAACTCCCGTTCTGTGTTCTGCCTTCCTACAGGACCGTCAACAGAGACATCAGTGGTGGAGTCTAAAGACAGGAAGGCCAACGCTCACCTCATCCTGAAGCTGATGTGTGACAGCGTCGTTCTGAGGCCACACCTATGGGAACTGCTCTCTGCAAAGTAGGAGTTTTCAACCGCATGTTCTCCTATAAGGAGATAAATGATCCGCTTTGCAGCCAGTGTTGTTCCTGTATTTCTCTTTCTGAACTTCTTTCCTTCTTTCTCTGCCTGTCTGACAGGGATGCCAGAGGAATGACCCCCTTCATGCTGGCTGTCAGTGGAAGAGCCTACCCAGCTGCTATCACTGTGCTTGAGGCCGCTCAAAAAATAGCCAAGAGTAAGTCAGCTGCTGTTTAAGAAGTGGAGATGAAAAAAGCGGATCGGTTTCAACCCTATTTTACACTATAAACTACTGCAGGGATGAAAACTCATTTTGAGAAATGATACTCCCATTTTAAGGAGTTGGATAATATCTGGAGCATTTCAGGTTATGAGTTAAATAAAGGCTGTTGGGTTTTGTCCCAGTTGCCTCATATTGTGTGTTTCGACTCTTATTTCCCCGTTTTCATTTTTTCCTTTTGTTCAAATGTCTTGAACACAGTGGCCGACCCGGAGAAAGATGATGCGGATTCTATGTTCATGGAGATGATTTGTCCTGTGGGAACCAACCCAGATGATTCTCCGCTTTATGTCCTCTGCTGCAACGACACCTGCAGTTTCACTTGGACCGGAGCAGAGCACATTAACCAGGTCAGCCATGAAGGACAGAAGGAAAAGCATTATAAGAGGGACAATTTGTCTTTTTTCTTTTTTTTCACTTTTAAGCCTTGGTATATCATGTTTGTTTTTGAATAGAATTTTTTTCTAATTCAGAATTTATGATTTTTAGGACATATTTGAGTGTCGAACATGCGGCCTGCTTGAGTCGCTCTGCTGCTGCACAGAGTGTGCAAGAGTGTGTCACAAAGGACACGACTGCAAGTAAGTCCTTGTTTTCACATCAGCTCTGCAGGGACCTGAGAAACATTTTCCTCCTTGCTTATAATTAATTATTTTTATTGTGATTTTAATTTATTCTGCCTCAGGTTGAAAAGGACTTCCCCTACAGCTTACTGTGACTGTTGGGAGAAATGCAAGTGCAAAACACTGATAGCTGGCCAGAAGGCTGCCCGCCTGGATTTACTCTACAGGCTGCTAACGACAACAAACCTGGTCACTACACCAAACAGCAGGTCAGCTTTTTTAAATTTTATTTTTTTTAAAACAGGATTCTTGCTGTAAGTGGTCAAAAATTATTAATTATTACCAGCTAATTGCTCTAAAGCTGTTTGGACATGTGTAAGACAGGGTGTCAGTGTCTTAAATTCATATCTAAATTTTAAGACCTAAAAATGTCTTACAATCATTTTTTTTGTTAAAAAAGTGAGTTGGCCTTAAATACATTCATTCATCGCAAATCTTTGAATTTTGCCATGTCTTGGCTATTTTATCTCATATACTGGCATGTCTTTTCTTTTCTTTCTTGTAGGAACTTTTTTGTCTGAACATTGAGTTGCACACAATTCTCATTGTGTTCTGTGACTCCAGGTAGTTGAGGCTATCGTTAGTTACCTGCTAACATACCCTTGTTGGCCATTAAGCTAACAAGGGCATATTAGCAAGTAGGTATCTAGTTAGGTTTTTTGTGTGCGTTTTCACCACCGGCTCACTTCTTTTGCCAACTTACGAGGCTAGGTGCATTCCTTGTAAAAAAAGGAAAAGAAAAACAAACAAAAACAAAAAATTTTTTTGGTGCTGTGGGTGTTAAGGCTGCAGAGAGCCGTGTGAGAAGCACAATTCTGCTGCTGCCAACAGCCACAGACACCCCAGAAATGTAGGTTTTTGCTATGCTTGGTTATGATACAATAGAATCCCCCAACTATCTCTAATATTTATAGTTTTGTGGTGTTAAATGTTATTCACGGTAGCTTTAGTGTTAAATATAAGTTGTTGAAACCTGGTGATATCCTGTAGAAATCTCTTTGCTTCCTCATTTTTTATGCTAAAAATAGCTAAATTTGAGTCATCCTCACTCAGTAATGGCCTCCACACTGAAGAGTATCGCCAGCCGGACATTATAGGTCATAGATACGGTGCATTTATTGATCCTAAAAGGACCGGATTTTTCCGTTTTCGTCTCGCTGGTCACTAGTCAAGCTGAAAAATCATCCAATCCACCTAAAGTGAACTTGCCACAAGTTTTGTTTTTACATGAAATAGTAAAAATAGTGGAAAAGAAAATGAATCTATAACTTTTTTTGATTCTTCTTGCAGGGGGGAGCATATATTACTGTTCCTGGTTCAGACTGTAGCCAGGCAAAGTGTTGAGCACTGTCAGTACCGACCGCCTCGCATCAGAGAAGACCGGAACCGTAAGGCTGCTAATGCAGAGGGTGGGTTTTACCAAAAGTTTAGTTCTTTTACATGCCATTTTGTGCATCCTATGGGATCAACTGTGCTTGTTTTCAGGACTATGTCCCTAAAACAACCGCTGTTGTCTTCTTTCAGACTCTGATATGCCAGACCACGATCTGGAACCTCCTCGCTTCGCTCAGCTGGCCTTGGAGAGAGTCCTACAGGACTGGAACGCCCTCAAATCTATGATCCTGTTTGGTTCTCAGGAAAACAAAGATCCGTATGTATTAAAGCAGAATGTTTGTTTGGGTTTTTAGAGCAACTCGGCCTGTATGAGGCATATTATGGTATGCAGGGCACAAATACTATTCTGTATTAACAGCTGTAGTTTTTTTTACTTATTTTTCTTTACTTTAGGTATACAAATGTCTTGAAATGGGAGAAGGCAACTCTGATTGCAAAATAATTGCAGGGCTGTCTAGTGAATAATGGAAAAATAAAGCAATAGCTTCCAATTTAGCCAGATAGGCTAACCTCTTGTTAATTATTTATTTTTTGTGTAATTTTCATTGTATTTTTACTTTTTAAAAATTATTTAAATTGAGTAATTTGCAGAATATTTCAGTAATTTTCTTTTTTTCATTTGTAATTATCAGGAGATTGTCATAATGACAATCTTTACAAAGACCGTTTGTTTTAATCATGCAATCAATCAAGTTTACTTGTGTAACACATTTCAGCAACAAGGCAGTGCTTTACATCATAAAAACACAAAAATAAATCTGCAAAAAATATGTGAGTTCTATGGAGTCAGTTTTGGTGTAAGGCAGTGGTGTCCAAACTTTTTGTTGTCTTTTTTTGTTGGCCTTTTTCATCGTTCTTGACTTGTTTTCCAGGGTCTGAACAAACTCTTTCCAAGGGCCACACTTTGGGCCCCCCTGGTGTAAGCTCAACATGTTGACTTTTCTTTTTTTTTTTCCCCTGTGTGTCAGACTTAGTGCCAGCAGCAGAATTGCTCACCTCCTGCCTGAAGAACAGGTGTACTTGAACCAGCAGAGCGGCACCATTCGCCTCGACTGTTTCACACACTGCCTCATTGTCAAGTGTGCTCCTGACATCACCGTGAGTCTATATGCTCTTCATAAGTTCACATGTAGTGTGTTCAGCTTAGTTTTGTTTGCTTTAATGCGAAAGATCTAGAATTTTTTTTCAAACGATGGTCATCTTTGAAACTGTTTTTTTCCCCCCCTTTAGTTTATTGACACTCTACTGGGGACTCTGATAAAGGAGCTGCAGAACAAATACACGCCGGGCAGGAGAGAGGAGGCGGTGGCCGTCACTAGAAGGTTCCTGCGCTCCGTCGCGCGTGTGTTTGTCATCCTCAGCGTAGAGATGGCTTCCTCCAAGAAGAAAAAGTAAGACCAAAGCTTACGGTTTTGGGCGCAACCCTTTGAAAATTCACCTTGTAGGTTTTTGTTCTAAAAACGGGTTTCCATGTCTTTTCCCCCCCGACAGCAACTTCATCCCGCAGCCCATCGGGAAGTGTCGGCGTGTTTTCCAGGCTCTGCTGCCGTACGCGGTGGAGGAGCTGTGCAACGTCGCGGAGTCCCTCATCGTCCCGGTCAGGATGGGAATAGCGAGGCCCACGGCTCCGTTCACGCTGGCCAGCACCAGCATAGACGCAGTTCAGGGCAGCGAGGAGCTTTTCTCCGTGGAGCCGCTTCCTCCCAGGTCGTCGCCGGACCAGTCCAGCAGGTGGGCCGAAAGCCGTGAAACGCATGGCTGTTGCAGCTTCTGTTCTCCACAAACCATGAAGACTCGGTTCAGTTTGAAGAACCTTTGGAGAAGATGAGGCTGGATTTTACTTGTTGATGCATCTTGAGGATTTTTCTTGTGTGTTTTTTTTCAGCTCCATCCAAACAGTTGCTTCTTACATCATAAGGAACCCTCAGCCCAGACGGAGCAGCCAGTCTCAGCCCGTCAGGGGACGAGACGAGGAGCAGGACGACATCGTGTCAGCCGATGTGGAAGAGGTGGGTAGCCATGTTTGATCTGTTATAGATATAGTCAACCCAGAACCTCCAGACTCACTAAGAACCTTTCCCCCATATGCCATAACTGTCTTAAACAGCCATACTATTCTATTTTATCCTGATTTGTATTGTCTTTTAAAGTGTATTTTATCTTATTGTCTTTTTTTTGATTGTAATATGAATACTACATCAAGGTGCAGTTTTGAATTTTGTTGTTCTGCTACAGTACAATGACAATAATTCATCTTTCTTTCTTATTAATTTTTTTGCACTAACATTTGGAAACAATTGGATCAATTTGTACTTTTGGGTTTTGGCAACTAAAAAAGGAGAATGCCTGCATTTTTTTTTAGTGCAGGCATTCTCTTTATGTGGGCCAAAGTTGGCAGCTCAAAAGTAACTCCAGACCAAGAAATATTAATTTTAAATCGTAATTAGTAGAATATTATTCCAGTGTGCTAGTTCCATTGTAGACAGAAGGCTGTTTTTTTTTGTTGTTTTTTTTTTTTTTTACATACTTGACAGTAAACTAAACATGAACGCTTTAAATTAATCTCTTTTTTTTTCTGTAGATCCAAAACCTTCCCCCAGTTTGCTTATTATTTTGGGCTTGATTGAAGGAAACTGAAGAAATATTTAGTCTATTCTGAGCTATTAAAACATAATCTTGTTCAGTGTTCATTTAGAAAACACTTGCTGTATTTTAGCCAAGTTTTAATTCAGCAATTAAAAGCAGATTGGGTGCAGCAAGGTGGACTTTAGAGTACAGGTTAATGAGTAATGTTATTTGCTAGTTCTTATGAAAATAGATAGAAGGAAATCAGAAAGTTTTGGAAAGATGATCACTTTGTGTTGCATCTAAAGTAGATTTTGATTTGAAAGCTATAATTTTTCCTAATTTATTTAAGTTCTTGAATTGTAGTCAGGGAGCCGCAAAAACCAACCCAACAGTGAAATAATATGTTTTCACATGTGTTACTTTGTAAAGTTAGATTGATTGCACCACACGTTGTTTTTTGTTGGGGTTTTTTTGGGGATCTGACTGGTTTTTGTCCTCAGGTTGAAGTTGTAGAGGGTGTAGTAGCTGGCGAGGAAGACCATCATGATGACCAGGAGGAGCAGGGGGAGGAAAACGCTGAAGCTGAAGGTCAACATGACGAGCACGATGAAGATGGTGAGACAGTTTTAGTTTCTTATTGTTTTTTCTAGAGCTTTAATGTTGTTATTGACTTTATCACTGGAAAGAAAACACCAGTCAGCTTTATCATGTTGATTGGTCTGTGCGTTCAGGAAGTGACATGGAGTTGGACTTGCTGGCAGCCGCCGAAACGGAGAGTGACAGCGAAAGCAACCACAGCAATCAGGACAACGCCAGTGGTCGCAGAAGCGTCGTCACGGCAGCAACTGCCGGCTCTGAAGCAGGTTGATCAGCAGCTTTATTTTAGCATTTTATCAACTAATACTAGATTTACTTCTACAGTGAAAGCTTAGACTCTTTGAGACTCTGTTGAACTGTTCTAAGCAGACAATTTCCTTCCTGCAGCAGATGACTCTCTCGGCATCCATTTTGTAAAAATCGAGATTGATTACAAAGGCTGAAGTAAAACAGAATTTTAACCATTTTAAAAGAAATGCAATCTCATGAAGTCTAAAATATGCTTATGCGAATGTTGTTTTACCTTTGAGCCGTTTTCAGTGTTACATCAAGTGGGAATTTACAGAGGAGCTGATGATTACTGTATTTCTGGACTATATCACACTTTTTTTCCATAGTTTGTCTGGTTCTGCAACTTACAGTGAGGTGTGACTTGTACATGTTTTTTTCCCCCTCTTCATGGCACTTTTTTGTTTTTTTGACTGATGCAACATATAGTCTGGAAAATACAGAATTTACAATTGAATGGAGGTCCAGCAGTGATATTCCTCTATAAAAGGATGAGAATGTAATTTACTTTAAGTCAGATTGACTGATATCAAAGTAAAACTGTGTAAAAAGCAAAAACTTTCTATTGGTTTGAATGAGCAACTTTCAATCCACTTTATCGTAAGGAAGGACTGTTTGTCTGACCAAAAACTCTTCGTTCTGAGCGTGCGTTTCACTCAGGAAGATCACCGATGATGCATTACCCATGAAAATGGGACTGTGTAACATTTTAGAAGTCTCACCTGGTCACCTCTCTAACTAGCTGCTAGCTTTAGCCTCTGGGACCAACTAGTTTGGATTTATGGTAAATCAAGATGCTAAGAGAGTCATCTGCTGACAGTAAGATGATAATTACTCAGAACTGTTTACCAGAACCTTTTGTAAAGAATTCTCGACTATCACGTTAAATCTTTCTTTTCTAGGAAACATTCCCCCCCCCCACATTCATTTTAGTTTGACCTTAGTGTTTTATGAGAGAAGTAAAAAAACCAATTGCATTTAAACAATTTCTATATTTTATTCCTGATTTAAAGAAGAGGCCAGTCCTCTGAGAAGCGGTTTGGTTTGTGGGGGATTTCTGTGTAGGAGAGCTAATGATACAGCGGACCAAACTACCCTTGGCTGAATACCCCGTGTATTTCATTTGCAGGTAGTAGGGTGTCCTTGGCATTTCCTATTTTTGGTATGAGCTCCTCTTTATTTCAATGCACACACAGATTGCAGGGCGAGAGTGACTTTGCAAACTGCACACACGGTTTCCTTCTGAGAGTTCGTTCAGTTTGACCCCTTTTTGATACGTCCCGACTACTGCCCCATGTTTGCTAAAGAGCGTCTCTCATCACAAGTGTCGTCTTGTCAACCTTTCACTTAAATAATAATTAACTCAGTTATTGCCAGTGGTTTGTGATGATGTTTTTTCTTTTCCCCTGCCTAAATTTTGTACAGTATATGTGTCCTCTGACGTATCAGCGCCATTGTAGATGGGGGGCGGGGGAGTTGATCTCTGACAAAAAAAATAATTTTCTAGAAAAAACTTTCTAGAACTTTTCTAGAAAAGTCTCAATTTAGCTAGAATATTTTTTGAGATTAATCTCAGAAATTTTCTTTTAAAAAACACGGACATTTCTGAGTTTCAGGAGTAAAAAAATCCTACAAAAAAACGAAAATTTTGAGATGAATCTCAGAAATTTTCTTTTAAAAAACACGGACATTTCTGAGTTTCAGGAGTAAAAAAATCCTACAAAAAACGAAAATTTTGAGATTAATTTCAGATATTTTCTAGAAAAAGTTGAAACTTTTAAACTCAGAAAATATCCATGTTTCTTGGGGGTTCTAGCAAATTTTCAAACTCAGAAATGCCCTTTTCTGGAATATTTCTAAAATCTCAAAATTAAAATTTTCAGATGGAAATTTATTTATATTTTTTTTTATTTTTCTTCTATCTACAATGGAACTCATACATTGCCATAATATCCTACTAATATTGCTGATGCTTTTTCTTTTCAGATTCTGATCAGATTAGCCTTAATATTTCTCTCTAGGTACAGTTTTTATGTGGGAAGAAAAAACAAACTAAAACCACAGTTTGTTTAACCCAAGTTTCATTAGACATTATACTTTTCTTCCTGTCATATTTGCTGTGTTCTGCCTTGTAGTGGTGTGATTTACTCATGTGCATTTCTGTCTGTGTAAACGTGAGCGAATGAAAAGTTAGAGATTTAAATCTAACTACTGAACGTGTCTTTTTTCTCTCTCCCTTCGTCTTTCTTTCTGCTGAAGGTGCTAGCAGTGTCCCTGCCTTCTTTCAGAGGACGACTCTCAGTCGAACGACTCGAGCGACTCGGACAGCAAGCAGCAGTCAGAGCGACGACGTCGACCAGGAGACGTTCCTGCTGGACGAGCCGCTGGAGAAGGACGACGAGCGCCCTCACACGCCAACACTGCCGCCCAGGCCTCCCCGCTCCATGCAGTGGGCCGTTAGGAACACCCCGAGCCAGAGAGCGAGCGGCAGCGGCCCGTCCGCCTCCTCAACACCTGCTGGTCTGTAGCTTACCAATACTGAAACGAGTATAGTCTTGCTTCTAAAGAATTGGTCAATTTCAACTGTGTTTTCACGCAGCGAGCTCTACTGGCTTGATATACATCGACCCGACAAACCTGCGGCGCTCCAGCGCAATCAGCTCCAGTGCAGCGGCGGCGGCGGCGGCGCTGGAAGCCAGCAATACCAGCAGCTACCTGACTTCGGCCAGCAGTTTGGCCCGCGCCTACAGCATCGTCATCAGGCAGATTTCTGACCTCATGAGTCTGATTCCCAAGTACAATCATCTCGTCTACTCGCAGTAATCCTGCAGCTGTCAAGCTCTCCTACCAGGACGCAGTCAACCTGCAGGTAATGGGAATAAAAGTGTTGCATTCCTGGTTTTTACACACAAGTTCTGGGTGAGGTCGGAATCCATGGAGACTCAAAAAAAAACAGACGATACTTTAGCTGATGCATTCGTTGGGCTGCAGTCATTGTTTGTGTTTTACTGACTGCCTGGCCACCCCTACATGGGTTTATAAGGTATATATTTCTGATTTACCTTATAAATTGTAAAATATTTAATTAGAAGATGAAATAATACATACTTGCTGTATTTAAAATGAAAGCAACTATGGAACGAGTATGGAGCCTTGGGAACCCCACAGGTTAAATAAACTTTGACAGAGTAAGAGCAAAAGTAAACCCATCCGTTTGTTGGACACACTGATCTCCATCATAATAATTTGGGTTAGGTTCTGACTGAAGAGTTGTTGTTTGTCACTAAGAATTATGTGGAGGAAAAGCTGATTCCCACCTGGAACTGGATGGTGTCCATCATGGACTCCACCGAGGCCCAGCTGCGGTACGGGCTCGGCTCTGTCGTCTGCCGGAGACCCCCGGCCACCCCAGCCACCCGCTTCACGCCTCGCAGCACCTCGTCTCGCCGCGAGCGCATGACGGCCCGGGAGGAGGCCAGCCTCCGCACTCTGGAAGGACGGAGGTAGCAGAGTCTCCCAGCGGATTTATCCGTTTAAAAAAAAAACTAACTAAAACGTACAATTGAAATAAAACAATTTCTTTTTGAATTTCAGGAGAGCAGCCACACTGTTGACGGCTCGCCAGGGCATGATGTCGGCACGGGGAGACTTCTTGAACTACGCCCTGTCTCTGATGCGCTCCCAGAACGACGAGCATTCAGACGTGCTTCCTGTTCTGGACGTGTGCTCACTGAAACACGTGGCCTACGTGTTCCAGGCCCTCATTTACTGGATAAAGGCCATGAATCAGCAGACCACCCTGGACACGCCACAGATGGAAGAACCAAAGGTGAATTTAGACAAAAAGGGTTGCCCACAGTTGGGCTCTGTGTATTGCTTCGACAAAAAGTTGTTTTTTTAATTTAAAATCTTAACATTTGTAACCCTTTTTTTCCTCTTTCTTTTAGGAATCGAGAGATTCTGGAGCTCGGTTTGGACAATGAGGATTCTGAGCACGAGAACGACGAAGACACCAATCAAAGTAGGGGGAAAAACTCACTGAATTTTAAATACTGCAAAAATACAACTTCTTACAAAGTATTTTGATCTAGTTTTCTTACCGTTTTTTAGTCAATAATTCCTTAGTATTAGTAAAAATTGGCAGATTATTTCACTTTTTCCCATAAGTGAAATAATCTGCCTGGGGAACTAGTACTTTTTAAAGTACTAGTTTAAAAAAGGAATTAAGTATTTAAAACAGGCTCCTGTATACCACTGAAAAATTACTTGTAAATTAGTTTTGTCGTTTTTTTTTAAAGTGAACTAACATATTTACTCTAGAGCCTAGACCAAAAGTAATTGTTGAGATTTTGTGTTTTTTGCAGTCTACAGCTGTGTTTTAATCTATCACACATGTTATATTCTCAGCTGACCTCCGTTTCTCTCTTACCACAAGGTTCGACCCTGCAGGATAAGGACGAGGGACTCGGTTCCCGCGGAAACGGGTCAGAACCACCCGTTCTTCAGGCGCTCGATTCGATGACCTTCCTGGGCTGCATCCCTCCCACCCCTTCGACATTCCCCTGGCCGAGGCCATCCCACTGGCAGACCAGCCTCACCTACTGCAGGTCAGACTTCCAGACGTGAAACGTGACCAGGCTCCTCTCCTGTACGGCTGATCTGGGATCTGTTCACAGCCAGTCTACATATGATTTGGAGGCTTCTTGGAAACACAGCCAATTATAGGCCTGATTAAAGTGTGTAGCTAGAGTCATTGGAGTCTTGGTTAAACTCTTGATGGTTAAGCGATATAGCTTTAGATTTTTTTTTCATGAATCAAAGAGTGCTAAGTAAATGTTTGCGACAGTGACTTTGATTACTCAAATCTCCCCAAAGGACAGTTCAAAGCGATGACCAAGACATTACAGACGTTTAACTGCACTCAGAAGTTCATGTCTGCCGTTATGCCGTACATCTGGGGAATTGTTCTCCGTGGCTTTAACTCCGTTTTGGTTCTTCACCAAACAGCCAAACGCCAGAAAGGAGGATCTGTTTGGGCGTCCCTCTCAGGGCTTGTACGCTTCGTCTTACATGACAACCAAAGGCCTGGCTGAGACGAGCATGGACAGGAACTGCTTGGAGGTAAACCACCAGCCCCTCTCTAACCTGCCCTCCCTCCACCTTATTCATACCCTCCCAGCTTCACCAGGCAAATACTTGCAGTTGTTTTTTTAATGTATGACTGGGACTGCATATGTGTTGAGTCAAAATTTTCATTGCATAACCAACATCACAATCACAAAGGACTGCATTATGTGGTAGGACCGTTACTACAAGGGCAATGCATTATGGTTTCCATGACAATAATATATCTGGGCTGCTGGATGGACTTTCTTTGCCCCGATGCTAACAACTAATGTAGATTTTAATTACTGCAATGCTGCTGGAGCGCTGTTGACTAGACATGGATTAGTTACTGGATCAAGATACTAAGATGGTAAAAGTTATTCATTGAGATTGTTATGCCGATTTTTGTCCTGATTTCAATCTTAGAGGCTCTGATTATTGGAATGGTTCTGAAAATAATCATAACTGAGATTCCTGCTGTGTGTGTTAAGAGTGATCTGGTTTGGTTGGAAGAATTTAAAATCAACAGTCAAAATGTTGGTTTGTTTTTGGCCTGATCTCACAACATAGGTGGTGAACGAGAACGCAGCCTGTTGAATGTGACGTGTAGCCAATCAGAAAGCGAGGTGACGGAAACACAGAGGGGAGTTTTAGATAAAGAAGGCAAAACAACTGTCATGGCACACCTGAAAGTCCAGTAGACTTTGGAGACGTCTTTTTCTGTAGTTTTTTTTTTCTCCATTAAATAATCCACAAACTATCGTCATTGCGTCTTCCCGGTCGGCCATGTTTGTTTACTCTGAGCTCACGTTTGGTCTCAAAAGGTTTTGCGAGATTTCCCGTCTGAAACCTGAATGTTGGTGAGTGAACTCGGTTTGTTTGTGGCTTTGACCAAACCTGTCATACCTCAGATTTTTTATTGTGGTCTCTCGGGTTTTGAAAATTGGCTGACCGCTTTAAAAATCTTGCCATGTGACCTAGGCTTAACATTCATAACTGCATAAATGTTCCCTCAGTCTGTTCCTGCGCTTTTAAACCTTTAACAAGACATTAATTGCAGCTTTCTCCAGCTGCTTGAAGCATTGTGTGACACACATCTCTCCATTCCTCACCTTTTACTGTGCACTGCTGGTCAGCTGGCAGCAATTGGGGTACTACTTTTCACTTGCTTTCAATAAGAATTAATGCAGATGTTTACAATTATGTTCATTTTTTCAGTTTAAAAAAAAAAATTTTTTTAATTAAAGTCTTAGTTCATGCTATAAATGTTAAGTTCTGTGGCGCCATGGTATTTTTTCCTCCTGGTTATCATGTTATTAATATCCCATATCAGCCCATGCCACATCATGTATGTGGTTAAATTCTAACCAGTATTGTCATCATAACCTTCAGCAATAATAAAACAAACATTGTTTCTAATAATACCAGCCATATGCATAACCAAATTTCTACAGTCTATAAAACTATGCAAGATTAGATGTTTGCTATGGATATATTTGCATAATTGAAATGTGGATATTTGAAAACAGTTATGATTGACTCGATGTTAAAGTTGCAGATTGTAACTTTTATTAAAAAAAAGTTTTCCATATTTATTAAACTATCACTATTCGGTTACAGTACAATGTAAGACAGATAATCTGTGGAGAAAAAATGAAGAAGTCCTCTGCCTTCTCCTAGTATTAGCTGCAGAAATCTACCACTTAGTCAGAAACAACCAATCAGAACCAGGAGGAGGGTCTTAGCGCTGTCAGTCAACCTCATGCTCACCCCCTCCCACTTACTCTTTGCTAAGATACACCTGGTTTATCGCCACAGAGCCTGCTTGAATTCTATTGCTAGTTAGCATAGCCACCGATGATGGCTGATAAATGGTTTTCCTAGAACGGCGAGTTGTATTTCCACCATTAGCACATTGAGCAGCGTACAGGAGAGTGATTGACAGCGCTGCGACCCTCCTCCTGGCTCTGATTTTCCCCTCCGTTTTCCCCTCCCTCTCCCCGCTTTTTAACAAGTTGTCTGTTTAATGCCTTACATTTACGTCATGGTGAAAGTTTTCATAAATATGGAAAAGACATATTTTTGTAAAAAGTTCCAAAAATAACTTTTTACATATTGCAACCTTATCTCCTAAAAATGTCTGATGTTGCTGAAGAGCCTCTCATTCCCTCGCTTAATCAGATCCTGCCTACAAGATGTCGTACACCGCCAACCTAAAAAACGTCATGAGTATGGAAAGCGGCCAGCGGAGCACGGGGAACCAGACGCTGGCGAGCAGGAGATGGAGACTTCGAAAGCGGGTCCGTCTCCCCCGCGACCATCGCCGCCCAGCTGAAGAGCAGCCTCCTGGCTGAGATCGGCCTCACAGAGAGCGACGGGCCTCCTCTCCCGTCGTTCAGGCGAGCCGCTACAATTCCCTTCAAAAACGCATCATGAATGTGAAGGTTTAAATGAAATCGCGTCTAACTTATTTATTTATTTCCCCGCCTCTTGCTGTCCAGACCGCAGTGCAGTTTCATGGGGATGATGATTTCACATGACATGCTGCTCGGCCGCTGGCGCCTGTCACTGGAGCTCTTCGGTCGCGTCTTCATGGAGGATGTAGGAGCTGAGCCTGGATCAGTAAGCCTGATTTAAGTTTTTATAGAAGCTAGCCCAAAACGAGGAAAAACTTGAAAATTCTTCCATTTTAACTAGGTATTTTCAAGGTTTGTAAGCACTTCATTTCTGCATGAAGTGCTTGATTTTCAAGCTGCAATAAAATGCAATGTAATGTTTCATTAAAAGTGTATATTTACAGTTGAAAACCACGTTTTTCATACACCTAATAAAAAGGCAGATACATTTTTTTTCTCACCATCTGAAGTTTAAATCAGACCAAATTTCTCTTGTTTTAGGTCGGTTAGAATGGCCAGAATTATTTATATTTGCTAAATTCTAGAAAACATGGCGAACATTTTTAGAGATTTTTTTTTTGCATATTGTGTTTGCATTTAACTTGAGCAGGAAAGTCATTCACCTCAACATGTTGTGTTTGGATTGTTTAAGCGCAATTAATATTTATTTCCTTCCTAGAAGCTCAGTGACTTATTGATCATCTTATACTTCACGTTAAAGTTGTTGGTGCCGTTCAGCGTCCATCAGCTGCATCTATTCCATTGTATTGGGAGTCATCAAAGCATTTCTTACCGTAGGAGCTTGAGATAACCATCCTGTTGTCTCGTTTCCCCAGATCCTGACGGAGCTGGGCGGATTTGAGGTGAAGGAGTCCAAGTTCCGGCGGGAGATGGAGAAGTTGAGGAACCTCCAGTCTCGAGACCTGGCGCTGGAGGTGGACCGCGACCGGGACCAGCTGATACAGCAGACCATGCGCCAGCTCAACGGCCACTTCGGCAGGCGGTGCACCACCACGCCCATGGCCGTGCACCGGGTCAAGGTCACATTCAAGGACGAGCCCGGGGAGGGCAGCGGCGTGGCTCGCAGCTTCTACACGGCCATCGCGCTGGCGCTGCTCTCCAACGACAAGCTGCCCAACCTGGACTGCGTTCAGAGTGTCAGCAAGGGCATGCAGGCCAGCAGTACGTGTCATCACGATTACAATTCAAGTATGCCAAACATAGAAACTATTGCATATTACGACATTTTATCCTGCCATAAATGATGCTTCAGTCATGCTGAAAATATTTCATTTTGCTGTTGCAAATGTATTTTTGGACAAAACTGCTCCCCGCCCCCACTGAAAATGTATTTTATTTTTCTTTTCTGTCTGTTTTGTTTTTTAACCTTCCAGATTTGATGCAAAGGTTGAGAAACAGAGATCGGGAGCGAGAGCGGAGAAGTGGAGGGCTTCGAGCGGGATCTCGGAGAGACCGAGACAGGTCAGCGCTGATCAGCCGGGGAAAAAAAAAAAAAAAGAAAAAAGATATGGGAACCGTACCAGTACAAATTTTTTCTCATTTCTGATCTCCAGTTTTAGTGACCTTCAGATTCTGATTTCTGTTTAAAGCTGCAGTATCTAACTTTTATAAAAATCTGTTTTTTTACATGTGGTGAGTAAGAACATAATATGACAGATAATCTCTGAAAAGATCAAACTCCTCCATTTCCACCCGGTGCTGCTATTGCAGTCTAAAGAAACGCACCGCTACTGACCAAAAACAACCAATCAGAGCCAGGAGGCTGATCTTGGTGCTCTCAGTCAACCTTGTATATGCTGCTAAATGTGCTAATAGTGGAAAAACAACATACTGCTGGCCATACTGTCAGTGGCCATGCTAACTAACGTAGCATTCATGGCAAACTCTGCTGTGAAACCACCTGTAGGGTAGCAGAAAGTAAGGGGTAAATCACAAGAAGGTGATTGACAGCACCAAGACCCTCCTCCTGACTGGTCGTTTCTGACCGAGTGGCGTATTTCTGTAGTTGACTCTAGGAGAAGGGAGTGATGGTTTTAAACAAATATGTACAAAACATTTTTTATGAAATGATATACTCCTGCTTTAAAAGCAAACCATAAAGAACATTTTGAAATACGGTTTTTCTGGTTTTCCAAGTGTAAGCCGGCAATTTAGGATTTATTTTAGCAGTGGAGACATCTTGTGTTGAGATTAACTGCTGTAACACAATTTTTTTACTATTTTAAAAACAAAGGCAGAATGATTCATTTCACATTAAGTAGCCAAGCTGCAAATACAGCCGATGGACATATTAGGTTGACTATCTTAGTCAAACATGTAAAAATAAACCACAACAAACCTTCTTTCAAATGGTTCAGAAAGTTCCAATAGGAATTCTACAAATTCTAAATATAACGTAAAAATAAATAATAGAGCATTATATTACTCAAGAGTTCAAATCATAGAATTGGAGTGAATAGATCTGCCCTTATGGTTCTGGTCCATTGTCACTGATGTCAGATCTAGATTTTTTATTTATTTATTTTTTACAGATATTAATATCAGATCGGTGCTTCTGTGGTTCTGACGTTGTTTTGGTCCGTAGGGACTCCAGAAGGCAGCTGTCGATAGACACCCGGCCGTTCAGGCCTTCCTCTGAGGGAAACCCCAGCGACGAGCCTGACCCCCTGCCTGCACACAGACAGGCGCTTGGTGAACGGCTATACCCTCGAGTTCACGCAATGCAACCGGTAATCATCCATCAATTTAGTTAAATCTGGAGGGATTTTAGAGTTGTTCATTATTTCTCAGTGATTGGATGTAATTTAGTGCGTTTTTCTCTGCAGGCGTTTGCCAGTAAAATCACCGGCATGCTGCTGGAGCTTTCTCCTGCTCAGCTGCTGCTGCTGCTGGCCAGCGAGGATTCCCTGAGGGCCCGGGTGGAGGAAGCCATGGAGCTTCTCATTGCACATGGAAGGTAAATCCACCTCACCCGGCGGAGCAGGCGTGTAGTGAAGACAGGGTTTGTACTGGTGCTTGAAATCCTTGAAAATGCTTCAATTCATAACTACATGTTTTAAGATTTGGAAAGTGCTTCATTTGAAAGTGATTGATATTCAATCTGCACAGTTTTGTAATAAAGTGCAAGTTTAATGTTTGTTTAAAAGCCTAAACTTGGAAAGTACTGTGTATAGTTATACCTAGGCCTGTCACGATAACAAATTTTGCTGAGGAATTAATTGTCTCAAAAATTATTGCGATAAACGATAATATTTTTTAAAGACCTTCTTAAACTGATCTAATGGAAATGACGTAATAATGCATGCGATTTCCTGCCAAAGATAGATACACTTTATTTTCAAAAGAACACTAAACACTGGAAATGATGAACAAAATAAACAAAACAACCAAAAACAAAAATAAAATGGATTCTCAGTCTCCATTAACAAAAAATGTGCTTGAATAAAAACTAAACATAAAGCCAAAGTGGAAATAAATACTGCATTCAACCAAAAGAGTGCAGATTATGAAGTCTGTATACTATGTTGCCCTTCAATAATAATTAGATTTAAATAGAGAAAATGGGCACATCGACTACCTGATGCAATAATTCACACTACACGATTTTTTTGCCCAGATTTTCCCCTTACGACAATATTAGACCGTTGGTCGTTCTAAGATTGTCGCTTACGATTTCGTAACCGATCATCCTGTAGTGTGTGGTGTGTTACGGTAGATATTGTTGCTGCTCTGATCCAAATCAGGGGTTTTCCCCGACTGGGAGCGTTAACACAGCCTGTTGAATGTGACAGGCAGCCAATCAGAAAGGGCGAATTGTCCTTCATGCTTTCTGAGGGGAAATTACAGAGGGGAATCCCAAACAGCTGACACAGTGCAACCTGAAGTCCAGCGGGCATTGGAGATGATATGTGGAAACAACATTAATGTTTATTCAACATTTTGTGCAAAGAATATAGAAATGACAAGAGGAGGAGTTGGAGCGAAATTGCTACCGCAGTTGATAAACCCGGTAACTTTTCAGCTGTTCTTCGTTAACGTGACGTAAATAGGTTCTAATGATTTTCATTCAGTCAGGACTTTACGCTGACACTAGCCACATGCATTGCAGGTAGATTGTAGTAAAGCATTGATTAATGCCTGGTTTTAAAATTAGTTCACTGAACTTGTAGCCATTATTTTGTGCCCATTGTTGGACACCACATGGCAGGAACGAACCCGATCGAACAGTTATAAGTAGGATTCCTGTCGGCTAATGTGTGATCTGTCAGGTTTTGAAAATGGGCCGACAGCTCTAAGCTGGTGTAGTGTGCACTGGACATTACACTAAGGAAATGAGGAAGGGAGATGTTGGTGGAGAGCACCAGAGTTGAGCCTTTTTTTCATTCAGTGTCATCAACAGAAAGAGAAAAAGGCCGGAAGAGAAGATAATGCCGATAATTAAAATGACGTCGATAGTTTTCATTTATCGTACGATTAATTGATTTATCGTTTATCGCGACAGGCCTAGTAATACCAGATATTTTCATACAAATAATAAAAATACAGACTTTTTTTTTTTTTTAATCTCAAGTTAAATCAGACCAAACTTCTCTTGTTTTATGTCAGATAAAATCACCTAAATTATTTCTGTATTTGCTAAACGTCCGAAAATTTACTGAGAACATTTGTTGCTTTTATTCTTGAATATTTGTTATTCCTAATGGCTCAAAGTTTCAAAACTTGAAATTTTGCTATTTTAGTTTAAAATTTCCCAGCTGTTGACTGTAGCATACAGATTATTACTGTAAAAAATATTAACAGTAATAATCTGAGCCAGACATATAATAGTAAATTTAAAGGTTTTTTTTTTGTTTGTTTGTTTTGTTCACTTATTGTTTTAATCTCCAAAGTGTGGAAAAGTTTGAAAACTTAACTGGAAAATGCTTGAATTTTACTGAAGGACAGCCGGTTGAACCCTGTAGAAATCACAGCAGTGTCTCTTCCATGTAGATGTTCTCTACATTGATTTTTATCATTTAACCAACATCAAACTCTTCTTGTTTAGGGAAAATGGTGCTGACAGCATCCTGGACCTGGGCCTCCCTGAAGCCTCTGAAAAAGCACAGGTAACCCATTTTTTTTCCTTTTTTTTTTTTTAGCCTTCCCTCCTTTTCACCATCACTTGTAAAAAAGAAATAAATAAAAGTGTGATTTATCTGAGATTTCAAAATTAACGAAGCGTTTCCTTACTGTTATAGCAGCAGGATAACCGGAAGCGCCACGGCTCAACGCGCAGCGTCGTCGACATGGAACTGGACGATCCGGACGATGGCGACGACAACGCCCCCCTCTTCTACCAGCCCGGCAAGCGGGGCTTTTACTCCCCCCGGCCGGGCAAAAACACAGAGGCCAGACTCAACTGCTTCAGGAACATCGGCAGGTAAATGAGAAAGGAACTGAATCCCATGACGTTGTAGGTCAGGTGGAAATGTGTCACCTGTAATAATCCGTGACTTTCCTTTCCCTCCAGAATATTGGGACTCTGCTTGCTGCAGAATGAACTCTGTCCAATCACGCTGAACAGACACGTGATCAAAGTGTTGCTCGGTAGAAAGGTAGAAAGCTTTTTGCTGTGTTTATCTGTTTTGCAGCTTCTACACATCTGTTTCTCCTCCTGAATGAAATAACGAACATATGTGCGATCTGTCACTGCAGGTGAATTGGCATGACTTTGCGTTCTTTGACCCGGTCATGTACGAGAGCTTACGGCAGCTGATCCGCCATTCGCAGACGGGAGAAGCAGACGCTGTGTTTGCTGCCATGGATCTGGCCTTCGCTATTGACCTCTGCAAGGAGGAAGGGGTGGGACAGGTACCAGCCTCTGTTGATGTCGTTTCAATATACAACCTGACTAAAGGGAGCAGCTAGTCGTCATAGTTTCAGAAGTTAAAAAAAAAAAGTACTTAAAACTTGAAGAACTTTGACCTTTATCTTTGACTTGTTGAACAATTTTAAAGGGGCAATATTATGTAAAATCAAAAAATTTTTTAGCTTTACATAATGCTATAAAGTTATTCCCTCAACAAAAACATATCTGGAGAGTTGCCTTGATTCTTTTATCCATGTTTAAGAAAGCCTTTAATCTCCTATGACAACCATTCAGTTGTGCAAAACTGGTTGGGCCTACCTCCGCCTTCGAGGTGCAGCTCAGAGCTGCAGTTTCTAAGCTTCCTCCTCACAAGAGCAGCCCTCCCCTGCACTCCGCCACTCGGCTCCTTCAGACTAGCCAGTAGCAATTAGCAAACACCTGGTCGAACTGCACATCAGCTGAGCTCATAATAGGAGCTACTTCTCAGTGAAATGCTGGTGAAAATGTTAAAGGGTTATTAGAGGAGCCATGTTTTAATGACTTCCTGAAGGCAGAGTTTCAGAAAGAGCAGGATTATTTTTATAGAGACAGAGACCCAATTTCAAGGCGTTAAATTACAAAGTCAATTTTCTTTTAAGTCATATTTGAAATTTATAGCATATTGATAACAATGGAAGTCAACATATGTACTTGATTGTGCTATTAAGTGGCACCCTTTAATTTTTGTCAAACGTTGACTTTTAGATTTTTGATGTTGTGACTGACACTCCAGATAAACGCTCTTTCAAAAACAATAGGCATTGTTTTTGGCATGTAGATTACCTCACTTCAGATTTGGGTTCTAATCTAGGTTCATGGTTCTTAAACCAACTTGGTGTAAACGCAAAGCAATCAAACAACTATTTTTGTTATAAACTAAGATAAAGATTCCAAAGATGCACAAACTGCTTAATTATAACTGAAGTTTGAAACGTGATTGTTGGTTTTACTAAGTTTAAAACTAAACATTTGGTCGTTTTGCTCCTGAATCCAATGAGACTTCAGGATTTAGTGGTTTAGTGATTTGTGGGAAATAGTGGAACAAAAAGTAAATGTCTCATACTGCCAATTTCATTGAAAAATGACGGTAAAATAATAAGAAAAAAAGAATTTAAAATGAATTTTTGTTGGAATCTATAGTGTTAGGAATCTCTCAGGAAATGTTGAAACTATTTTCTCAGTGTATATTTGAAAATGTATTGAGCTAAACTCATACAATGTGGAAAAGAAATCTTGAAAGTTTCAAAAATGATAAGAACACTTATGCTACAAGATAAACTCAGTGAAGATAACATTAAGCCCTATAAAGATGAAAACAGTAAAAATCTCAATTAAAAAAAGTGATCAAAGATAAACGGAAAAAATATTTAAATTGGAGTTAAAGTATGAAATAAATTCTGAGTTTGAACTGCATGAACGGAATTAAATGATGATTTAATTAAGACATCAGTAAAGACTAACTGAACCTGCCTGAAACCAGTCATCTCAATAAAAAACACATCTGAGATCGTTGATTTAGTCATTTTGTTTGTCGTGTAGGTTGAGCTGCTGTCGGGCGGGGTCAACATGCCGGTAACTCCACACAACGTTTACGAGTATGTGAGGAAGTACGCGGAGCACAGGATGCTGGTGGTGGCCGAGCAGCCGCTCCACGTAGTCAAACACTGATGTCGCCTTTGAGACCGGTGGGGTTTATTTTGGGGGCAAATGTGGTGTGATTCACCAAAAATCTTTTCCCTTTGTTTCTTTGAAAGGCGATGAGGAAAGGTTTGCTGGACGTTCTTCCTAAAAACGCCCTGGAGGATTTGACAGCTGAAGACTTCCGGCTGCTGGTTAACGGCTGTGGAGAAGTCAACGTTCAGATGCTCATCAGCTTCACTTCGTTCAACGATGAATCAGGTCTGTCGCTCGCTGCAGCCTACGTTGGACCTGGTTCCGCTCTGATGATGGTTTCCTTCTTAATGTTTCTGCCACAGCGTATTAGCAAAAACACTTGTTGGTCTTACAGGGGAAAATGCAGATAAACTACTCCAGTTTAAACGATGGTTTTGGTCCATAGTAGAAAAGATGAGTATGACTGAGAGGCAAGATTTGGTAAGTTCTTCTTATTTTTCCTTAAATTAACCTTGAATTAATGATTATAAATTGATTTAATGGGAGATTTACATTTTTTTTCAGGTTTTCTTTTAGAAATGTAAGGTTTTCTTGCCGTTTTAAAACACTTTCTAAATTAATAATTGCTTTTTAAAAATCTAATAAAATAATGTTAAGATCAAGAGTTCAGTAAACATGAGTGAATTCCTCAAATGTTGCTTCTGTATCAAAGTGAGCTTTGTGATGCACTGCAAAACCCAGCATTCAATCTTTGTCAACCTCATTTATTAGCAGAATGTGCTTAAAACAGCCTGAATAAATGTTTTTTGCAGAATAAATAGTAGTACAGTAGTAGTATGCCAATAGGCTTTTTTATACAAGTAAATAAGTTGAAAAAAAAACTTCAAGATAAATGCATCACATTTGCTATCAATATACAGGAAATGGGGAATTAATACTTGGCAGTTAAAAGAAATGTCTGCATTTTTTCTTGCCAAATTTAATGCTTTACTGGTTTGAACTTTCCTATGAATGATTGAACTACTTTGTTATGGAACCACTCTTTCCAAGAACTGCATTATAATTTGTTGTGTGGAGCCATCAAACAAACCTAATTCATACTGGTCAATGATTCCTGGGATAATGTATGACAAATAAATGTGGCCTAAGCCTATTCGACACGCGTTTTGTTTTCAACAACCATGGACCAAATCCACATGGAATTAAGCTTAATTACAATCTAAAGTCAAATAAAACCCATTTGAGCTAAAGCTGCTGTATGCGACTTATACAAAAACATTTTTTACAGATTTAATGTCACCATGTCATGACAGTAAAATATGAGACAGATAATCTGTGAAAAGATGGAGGAAGAGCTCCTCCACCTCATCTATGCTACTATTGGGGTCTGAAAAAATGCATCTCTCCTGGTCAAAAACAACCATTCAAAGCCAGGAAGAGGTTCTTTTCACTGTCAATCAACCTTGTGAACGCGCTAATGGCAGAGAAAACAGCTTACCATTACAGAAAAAACTGCTTATCTCCTGTTAACGATGGCCTTGCAAGCTAACCTTGGCATCTGTGGCAGGCTTCTGTTGTGGTAAACCAGCTGTAGCAGAAAGTAAGGTACACAAGGGTGACTGACAGCGCTAAGCCCCTCCTCCTGGCTCTGATTGGTTGTTTCTTTCTGAGCAGTGAATTTCTGCAGATGATGGCAGGTCCATATAAGGCAGAGGAGCTCAATGTTTCCAGATCTCGTATTACACTGTCACAAGACAGTGACAAATATGTAACAAAAAAAAACCCCCATAAAATGTACATACTGCACCTTTAATAACACATTGGTTTGGTCATCAGGTGTACTTCTGGACGTCCAGCCCCTCTCTGCCAGCCAGCGAGGAAGGCTTCCAGCCAATGCCCTCCATTACCATCCGGCCTCCAGACGACCAGCACCTCCCCACAGCCACACACTGCATCTCACGTCTCTACGTGCCACTATATTCTTCTAAACAGATCCTTAAACAAAAACTCCTGCTAGCAATTAAACCAAGAATTTTGGTTTTGTGTAGAGGTTTGACTGAAAGCTGGAATAAAAAAACAGAGGTAAAAAGGTTGTTGTGTAATATTTACCTAGTTCCATTTTTGTAGATTATTATTATTTTTTTTTGTCCAGTTTTATTAAATTCAACATATGGTCTCTGTCTCCCCATTAGTTAATATTTGTTGTGTTCTGAACACAAACTGCATATTTTAATTTTTATATATATATAAGTATATATATATATATATATATATATTTTTTTTTTTTTTGCGGTAATGAAGAGGTCCATAACATTCCTGCATTGGCACTGTAAAATGTAAAGCCCACCGCTCTATTCTATTGGCTTAAACCTTTCGCTTCCCAGGAACTGGGTTTGCCAGGAAGCTGTCAGCCGAAAATCCTAGCCAAAGATGACAGCAGTAGACATATGAACAGGACGAAAAAGACACTGTGGTTACAATTTTGTTTCCTTCCCTATGAAAGTACTATCTCTGACAGATCACTGCTGCCTTTGTGGAAAGTTTTTCTTTTTCTTGTACAGGGGGAGTTGGGAATTTCAAAATAAACTTGGATGTAAATAAGTTGTGTATGGTGTTTGCTTCTTTTGTTTAGAAGGTTCCTTTGCACTTTTTGGCTTGTTCACTTTGTGACTTTGTTCGAAACTGTAAGCTTTCAGTTTGTTCTTTGGCTTGATTTAGAATGGCCATTTTTAAAATTATAATAGATTAGAATGTTTTCTTGGTCACAACAACATCAAACAATACTGAAGGAAAATAATATAGCAATTCTCTTAAATATATAAAAAGATCTTCAACTATTTTTTGTAAACTGTGCCTCACACTAATCAGGTCCTTGCACCGTCCCATTTAACAGCTGGTGTAGATTTTTGGGGGGTTTTGTTTTTGAATCAAGTATGTGATTATATTAATGTCTTTGGGTGGCAAACTTAATTCAAAAGTAAAAGCTGTGAAAACAGAACGGCATATTATGTGTGGCTGTTTTTGTACAATAAAATAATTGGGCTGAGGAATCTAGTGACACGAATCTAGGACTAGTCTCTCATGCAAATATTTTCCCGTCTTTGTCGAAATATTTTAATGATATATTTTTTGGAGCAATAGTTAAAACTTATTAAATCTTTTTTTTTGGAATCCTACTACACTACTACGACTTGTTTATACGATGTACAGCCTGAATGTTGATTTTCCTACCGCCTTGTGAACGCAGCATTTTCCCCAGCCATAACGGAGCCATATGAGTGAACTTGCTGTTCGCGCAGTCACATTAGATATATTGTACTGCTCAGATTAAGGGCACATAAGCTAATATGATAACCGTTGGCTCACTGGCCAGTTAGCTGATATACTCTCTCTCGGCAGCGATTTCAAGGTCCTGTGAGTCAGCAGTGTCCCCATCTTGGCCGATGCTGCTGGCTGAATGATTTCATTGTTTGCCATCATGTCGGAGTTGTTTCCGTTATTTTTAGCTAGCGTGGCTTGCTAGCTCCGCGAGTAGCGGTGAGCGCAGCGTGAATAATCAGTCTGTTGTCTGAAATAAAGAGGGATGGAGCAGTGGCAGGGACGCGGCCTCTCAGCAGCTCAGGCTGCTTACAAGCCGTCTGAATGAATTGTTGACCAAAGGCCTGGAGTGGCTCCGCTCCGAATTCGGCGTGGACGTGGGACTGAAGCCGGAGCTTATTCCGCCATGGATAATCCTCCTTGCGGCGTGCAGCGGGCTTCTGCTGATGGTCGCCCTGTGGGCCTCAGTCCTGCCGGACTATCTTCGGGAAGCGACCCGCTGTAAGTCCTGTGGACGACGGGGTCGAGGGAAAAACGAGGAGCCGGTAAGCCCGTGAAAGCGGAGGAACCGAAGAAAAAGAAGAAGAAGGCAGAGAAGGTGGGTGAATGAAAACGGGGCTGTTGAGCCGCGCCGTTTGCGGGGCTAGTTGACAGGCTAACGGCCACGGTGACAGTTGCAGCAAATGTGACGGCTAACCTAGCTAGCCACTGGCTCAAGAGGGAGTTGGCTCTATTTGAAGCTCTTATTTTCAACTGAATGTTGGTTTGACTGTTGAGAGACTTTGTGGCGTTCTTTCTTCTTCTTCTGTATATTCTTAGAAAGCTCAGCCGAACGGGGAGAGCTGTTGCTGAAGCCCAGGAAGGAGCCACAGCGTGTGAGGAGAGACTGCCACATCACCAGCCTCCCCCACCGCAAGTCAAGACCGACAAGGTTGCAGAGGTAACTTCTTTTTTTTTTTTTGCAGAGGTACTTCTGAATGGGAAACATTCCTGTTCCTGATTACATCTGCGTCAAATGTTGCACCCTACTGAGAAAAGCTTCGCAATTTTTGGTACATTCATATAAACACAGAGCAGGAAAGTCCATTCCACATTGTGAAAGTCCATAGATTGAAATCTGAGGTTCAGTACATTACCTGATTTAGGACAGTCTTTATAAATTTGAGGGATTTTTTTTCCCCCTTCTCTCACCGTGTTATTCATGTTTTTCCTTTTTTCTGTTCCTGTGTAATAAATTATACATTTTAACCCTATTCATATTGCATATTTACAGACAAAAAAGTCCAAAAGAAGGCCAAACCAGCTGTGAAGGAGACTAAAGGCAGCAACTGGGGATGGCAAAGAACCAGAAGAAGGTGAAATTATAAAAAATAATTGTTTAGTCAGCGGTAAATGGATGTAAATCTGTATTACATGAGTTAATTTTTTATGTCTTGCATTAATTTAAACGCTTCAGCACTCTTCACGCGTAACTGCAGCCTCATGTTCTTTCTGAACCATAATCAGTCCCTCTAACGCTGTGAAGTGTGCGTTTCAGGCACATGGGAGACCAAGGTCAGCAACAAGGAGAAACGCGAGCAGCGCAAGAAGATAAGAACTCGAGCGACGGCTCTGCCAGTCCTGGAGGAGGAGACACACCTGTGAACGCTCCGCCGGAGCAGCCCAGAGCCTCGGCGGCGCCACCTGCACCTCCTGCCAGCCAGAAGAAGAAAAAAGGTTACATTTGTTATCTGGGATTTAAGATGAAATGTGAAGGTTTCATCTTAAAGTTATTTTGTGTGTGTTTTCTTGTTTTGTTTTCGCCTCTCCCTGGTTGGTCTCCTGTTGATGAGGCGTACTAAAAATATGATTACCGTGGGGAATTAAATCTTCCGTGAGCGTTCCCTGAAGCGGCCCGAGTGTGTTTACCCTTTGAGAACAGCCTCGCCTGGATGGCGCTCGTGACCTTTGTTGACCTTTTTCTGTTCTCAGGAGAATCCGCCGAAGCGAAGGCAGAGAAGGCTGAAGCTGCTGTCTCTCAAGGTAATTACCAGCACAAGCGTCTCACTTTAGGGTAACCCTAACCCTAACCCTTACCCTAAGCCTACCCTAACCCTTACCCTACCCTAACCCTACCCTACCCTAACCCTAACCCTACCCTCTCAACCCTTTGCCATAGCAGCTTTAGGTAGGGGAATAGACATAAGTCCTTGAAATCTGAAGCCTTTCCAGTGCAGTTTTCAGTGTTTTTTTTTTTTAAATTTAATTTTACTTTTTATTTATTTATTTTTTTTCATTTTTTTCCTTTGCTGTTAGCTAACAGCAGCGTGGTGCCGGAGGCGGCCGCTGCCGCCGCTGATATGGCGGTCAAGGTCGCGCCACACAGCGCTGCTCTAAAGACGAGCACCTGGACAGCCCAGAGGCAAACGGCTTCACTTTGGAGAGCAGGTTCAGATGGTAAACATGTTTCCTTCTTTATTTTCTACTTGGTATGACATTGTTTCGGAGAGATATTAATTGTTAGAAATTTTTAGATATTTTCTTCTTTTTTTTTTTTTTTGCACTACAGGCACAAAATAAAATAGATGTTGGGGAGGATTCCCTGTAGAAATCTTAACATAAAATGTTACTTGTTTTAAACGTGTGTAAAACGTTCACAGTCATATTGTCTTTATTCTTATCCTCCTTGATACAATTCAACCAAATCAAGAGACCTAATCAGATGAAGCTTCTCTTGTTTTACAAGAACGAGAGATGGTAGCAATTTATTTATTAGTGTGTTCAAAATAGTTTTCTGGAGTTCTGGTCCGTTTGTCCTGACAGAACAGGTTGACCCGAGTCCATTTTGCTTTCACACACCTGCTCACATCTACCTACAACTTTTCCATAGAACTGAGATTAGGACTTTGTATTGGACATGTCTTAAAACTAGGGCTGTTGTAAAAGAATATTTTGGTAATCGAGTACTTTATAGAATATTTTTACGATTAATAGAGGAATCGGATCTCTCTCTCTCTCTCTCTCTCGTATTCTTATCGTTCCGACAGCAGAACATCTGTCGTACTCCAACCATTGCTCTGCAAAATTCAACGATCCTTATTTGTCCCCAAACCCTCACAAAACGCCGCACAATTCACCACCATCCTGCTAGCACTTCACAACAACTCAAAGGCGGAAGTAAGAGCGCTGCCCCCAAAAATAATGATCCGGGCGGAACACGGTGCGCTACATAAAACATAATTTAACGAAGCTTCGAGGCAGATACATTTCCTCAAGGAATTTTAATAATCGAGGTACTCGAATCATTTGAGGAATCGTTTCAGCCCTAATAAAAACATTGACTTTGTTGTGCTTAAGACGCTTTGTAATCATTTTTTGCTGTATGCTTTGGGTCATTGTCCATTTGGAAGACCTGTTTGAGCCCAAGACCCTTTAATATTTGTCTGTAGAGTTTATCCCTGACCCACTGGAAAATACAAATGTAGCCAAGCAGATTTCTTGGTTGAGTTTCAGTCATTTAGTAACTGAATTGAGCTTCAGTGTGTGTGTGTGTGTGTTTCAGAATCATGGACTGTGCCGGTCCCCTCAGCAGAACTCAATCTGGTATCTCTAACCGGTCTGGGAGCTCCTCGTAAGTTTGCTGCTCATTTTGTAAAGTGACTCGCCACTAGATGGCGCAGTCTTCCACAGTATTTTTTTCCCCCCCTCTGTTTATTTGATGAACTGGTTGCGTTTGTAGAGGCCCAACCTGTGAGCGACCTGACCTGGCTCAGTCAGCGCAGAGTGGACGATGAGTGGTCTGGACTCAGTACGCTGTGTTTTTATTTATTTTTTTTCTTTCCTTTCTTCTCTTAAAGCCTTTCTTGTTGAAGTAACGCACCATGGTGGTTAAGATCCAGCCGGTCAATGTGATTCCATGTGTTTTTCAGATGGAGGTTCAGCCGACCCCAGCTCCGACTGGAACGCTCCATCTGAAGCCTGGGGGAACTACGAGGAGCCCACCGCTGAGCCGGCCGGGCCTCAGGAGCCGCCCCTCCCTGAGGCAGCCACGGCTGCTCTGATCGCAGCGGCTGTGAGTCCACACACCATCCTTATTAACTTGATGGGAGTCAGCTGGAAACTATGAACAACTAAATGATGGGTCTACCTTTCCATATTTTGCTACATTATAATATATGAGCTTCATTGTACATGAAGAGATTTTATTTTGAAAAATACCCAATATAGACACGTTGCAGCGTGACGTCAGGAACACAAGATCCAACCACCCAGCTTCCTGCTGGAGGGCAAAAAAAACAAAAACTACTCTCTGACGATCACTACCGTTTTTTTTTAGCTGCCAAGTTGTCAACATAACGTGCTAAATCTTAAAAGTACTCTTGATATATAAAAGAAAAAGGAATGCAGTGCTTTGCTACTGTCAACACAACTAGATAAGGTCCAGGAAATCGGTGGTTTATTCCTGAACTCTCTTCCGACTTGATTCTTTAAAAATGTTTTATTTCTTGCAAAGATATGGACAAAATAATAAGTGGTAAATTCTTGCAACTTGAATGTATACTAAAGTTAACTTCATCTGATCATACAAGTTCAAAAGGTTGTCAAAAAAAAAAAAGAAAACCAAAATAAAACAACTCCTGGCAAACTGGACATTTGATATACAAAAACCATCTCCATCCCCATGTGTGTTTTTTTTAACATCTTAATATAAGTAGGGTCTAAAAGTTGCCAAAGTAATTAGAGCATTTCCAAATATAATTCATTACAGTTTTGAGTTCCAAAGTAACTCGGGTATATTCTAACTTCTTGAAGAAGAAGCTAAATTGATACAACGTACGACTTAGAAGAAGTTCCAAGTACCTTCACAAGGCGCTGTTTTTTTTTCTGCTTGTTTGGCTGTTAGACTTTTTTTGTTTGTTTGTCCCTTTCATTGTTTAAAGGAGGATGACGAAGACGATAAGGACAAAGGTGATGCCACTACTGATGGAGCGGCCAAAACTAAGAAGAAGAAAAGAAGAAGAAGAAGACTTCCGAGGAGGGAGGAACACCTGGCCAGGTAAAGATAAAACCCTAACCTCTAGAGGAATTCAGACGGCTCTAAGGTCATTTTGGTTGTGGAATCAATCAGACGGTATCATTGACCTTGTTTGTACTTGACTAAATTTCCCAATGAGTTTTAATTTAATTTCCTCCTCTGTCCCGCGTCCTGTGAAGGTGCCGGACGAGCCGGCGAAGGAAGCGGCACCAGCACCTGCCGTTTCGGCAAAGAAGCCGCCACCTGGTCAGGAGAAAGCTGCTGCCGTCCAGCCTGTTAAGGCAGCTGCCGTGGAGGTCAGTGGGGCCGCCGGGGCAGGAGGTGACATGGGATCGGATAAGCCGTGTTAATGGCTCATTCCCTCATAAGCTCATCTGGGTTCAACAAGCGGCTGAAATAAGATCAGATGCCGTAGCCATCGCAAGCAGAGTGTTTTTTGGTCCATCTTTAGTCTGAACAGATTTTTATTTTTTTCCCAGCTTCCCCCCACCCCAACAATAATGTCAAAGTTTTTCTTTCCTTTCTCTGAACAGGCGAGAGGAGATCGACCTGTGAAGAACACCATATCCCAGAACCCCCCTGTCACACAAGTGCCACAGAAGCCAACCGATGGAGAGCCCGCTTACAAGCAGAACAACCTTCCTGCTTCGACAGAGCAAAGTAAGAACGTCGCACTTGGTCCAATGCTTCTCAAGGGGGCGCTGTTCAGGCATGTTTTGATTATACTTGCAGTGTAGTCATACCTTTTTCTAAGTAAAAACTAACGAATCAGTAAATTTTGTTATCAAAGTAAACAACTAAAAATCTATTTTGCTTTAATTTTTCTATTTGGTAAAAAAGAAAAGTTGTAAGACAATTAATAAGAGTTATTAAAGGGACAGTATCATCATAAATCAACTTATTTTTTTTTTGTTTTACATTATAGCGTATCTGGAGTGTTTCTTTCATAAATTTTCAATAAATACTTTAATCTCCCATGGCAACCATTCACCTGTGCCAAACACCTGGCAGGACTTAGCTCCGCCTTTAAGACGTAGCTCCTCCTCAGTTTCCAGCTTTCTGCCTCACAGAGCGGCCCTCCTTTACAACTCTCCACTCAGCTCCTTCAGACTAGCCAGCAGCAATTAGCAAAACACCTGGTGGAACTGCTCATCTGCTGAGCTCATTATAGGAGTCGGGGTAATTTGGTCAGGCAAGTACAAAATGTCTTGGATTAGGCATTTTAAATGCTGAAAAGTCAGACTTGTTCCCAAAAAATTGCAAAACTAAAAGAAAATCACAGAAAGTCGTTTTTTTTTTTTTTTTTGGTAATCCAAGAGTTCTATTGTGCTTCAACTTTTCAAAACGACTAGTTCTCCATGATTAAATTTTCTGCCTCATGCGTTGAAGGTGTTCTTTGCCTCGTTTCCACAGAAAAAATCGAAGAGAGCCAAGTGCCCAAACCTGCGAAGAAGAAGAAGGCGAGGAGAGAGACATGAGACGCCTCCGTATGCAAGAGACTTCACATCCTGCTTATGCAACACCTTCTCTGACAGGGATTTGGAACGACGGTCGCCGTTGACGAACTTTACCAGGAGGGAGGAAAAAAAAAAAAACGTGTCCGAAAACAACTTTTTTTTTTTTTTTTTTTTTTAAATACACATCATGTGCCAGTTTGGTGGATCCTTGAAAAGTGAAATTTTAATGCAGTGCAATCTAATGTGATGGGGTGTTGATGGTTTCTATGTATGCATTTGATCTTTCTGATAATGTCTTCTAATTCCACTGAATCAAATAACTGAAGGAGCTGTAATTTAGTCCTTAGACCTGTAGGAAAAATACTGATGAAGTTTAGAAATCTGTGGCGGCGGCTGACGAGCGCCGCTCACTGTGCAGAGAGTAACTGTTTCTCAACACTGGGCCGAACGGGGTGAACCGGCCTTCTTTTAACCTGCTCTGATGTCGGTGGTTTCAGACCAGCGGCTGGAAGCTCTACGAGATGTAAACTGTCGTGATGTAAATGAGCCTCGTCAGGCACAGGAAAGGGACTCGCGTCGACTCCGCGGTTCTTGCTTTTTCTTCCTGTGATTCTGGGGGAAAAAAAAATGTCACCACCTCTGTCCATCTTGTTCGTCTCGTCCGTTTTGCTGCCGTGTGTCGACAAAATGTTCTCTTGCTGTCTTTTATTTTTTTACGGCCGGTTGCTGTCTTTCAGCCGCAGTCTTGCTGAAAGTTGGGGGCATCTGATGGCAAATGCGTCATTGTTGTCAGCCTCTTAGTTTTGTTTTTGTTTTTTTTGTTTTCCACCTCTGCTTGATTCAGAAGTCCTCAGAATCGTTTTGTAAAACTTATTTGTAATAAAAGAAAAGCTAAAGCCATATGTAAAAAGACTAAATAAAGGCCAGTTTTTCTATCTTTGGTCTAATGAATACCACTTTTACAATCTCATGATACATTGATATAGCAAATACGGTACTTTTATTTAAAATAAGTGTAAATCTTAAATTTGAGTAAATTTTGAATCCTTATAGCTTTTATGAATCTGTTCTGTTTCAAATCAAAACATGGGGGAAAAAAAAAAAAGTCAGGAAAACTCCTTTCACTCTATAAACTGAATAATAGCGAGCGTCCCTGTACTACTCATTAATTGTGTAATCACTTTGTTCTATGATTAAATGAATGAAGTGTATGGAGTTGACCCCATTGATATACACTGCTAAATATCAGAGATGGATTCCATTCCAGAGCTGTACTATTTAACAAGTCGTCTACATTTCTTGGTTTTTTACCACTTGTGATGTAATCTAGTTCTCTGTTGGTTCAATGTCTGGCGAGTGAAAAAGTTACTTCATGACATGAATCCTGCTGATCTGGAGCCAACAGATCTGGAGCCAACAGCTCACTTGTCTGTGGTTGGCTTCTTGAAATGCACATTATCAAGATCAAATCCTCTTCAGTGTAAGGCAATTACTTTTTCAAGTTTTTTGGTGTATTCAATCTGAGCCATGATCCCAAGTATATAATAATAATAATAATAAGGCCTGAGATCAAAGTATGAGATCTCAGGCTCCACATGGCATTGAACAAACAAACGTTTTACTGACATTTCCTGACTGGATCGCTCTTTAAAAACATCATCTACTGCATCCATAAGAGCAATCTGTTTTTCCACAGAATGAATGATGTCACTCATTCAGGTCTGAACTTTTAGATCAGACCTAAAAGTCAGAACCAGTCTAGGATCTGACTTTTAGGGGTGCTTAGCCCCCAGTAAGGCTAAGACCCATGAAAAGATATTTGCTGGTGCAGTTTTCTAAATCTAACTGCTTATTTACATACATTCACAAACAGAATGAAGAAATATGTTGTCAGTAATTCATAGAGTAAACAATATTCATTTTACTCAAACATATACCTATAAAGAGTCAAATCAGAGAAAACTTTAAATGTTTTCCAGAGGTGTATAAACTCAGTTTGAAACAGAATCTCAAGATCACATCATACCTGCCAACATTAATGAGACACAAGCAGCTGTGGAGAGACAGTCCTGGTGTGATCTGCTCTCCCAGAAATTAAAATCAAATCTACTCAAAACTGCATTTAAAGTCATTGAAGAACTTTTTCCTAAATTCATAGGATTAATAAACCTAAAACCAGTTTATTATCAAGGTAGAAGTTCAGGTTAATGACTAGTGAAAACTAGTCATTAACCTGAACTTTATTTGAAAATCATACTTAGAAATTTAATTACTCTTATTTTTATTTGAACATTATGCGGCTGTTGGCCTTTTTTACAAGAATGTTTGTCCATTTATAGAAAAGTAGACATGATGAGTCGAGTTTTACTATTTCAGTTCACAGTTCATGAAGTGGGCCTGTCATAGTTTCAGTACCAAACACCTTTCTGGTCACACAGAAACATCCTAACATTCTGTTCTGTTCTTTAGTTGGACATTATTTAAGTGACTCCAGAGAGATTTGGGAAATTAATATATATAAGGTGTGAAGCCTTTTAATTGTCATAATTAAAGGCCTCACACTTTTAATTATGACATTAAAAGTGTCATAATAATGACACTTTTAATGTCATTATATATATACAGTATATACACTGCCTGGCCAAAAAAAAAGTCGCCACCAAAAAATGGTCACACTCTCTAATATTTTGTTGGACCGCCTTTAGCTTTGATTACAGCCCGCATTCGCTGTGGCATTGTTTCAATAAGCTTCTGCAGTGTCAAAGGTTTATTTCCATCCAGTGTTGCATTAATCTTTCACCAAGATCTTGTATTGATGATGGGAGAGTCTGACCACTGCGCAAAGCCTTCTCCAGCACATCCCAAAGATTCTCAATGGGGTTAAGGTCTGGACTCTGTGGTGGCTAATCCATGTGTGAAAAAGATGTCTCATGCTCCCTGAACCACTCTGTCACAATGTGAGCCCGATGAATCCCGGCATTGTCATCTTGGAATATGCCCGTTCCATTTGGGAAGACAAAATCCATTGATGGAATAACCTGGTCATTCAGTATATTCAGGTAGTCAGCTGACCTCATTCTTTGGGCACACAATGTTGCTGAACCTAGACCTGACCAACTGCAGCAAGCCCAGATCATAGCACTGCCCCCACAGGCTTGTACAGTAGGCACTAGGCATGATGGGTGCATCACTTCACCTGCCTCTCTTCTTACCCTGATGCGCCCATCACTCTGGAACAGGGTAAATCTGGACTCATCAGACCACATGACCCTCTTCCATTCCTCCAGAGTCCAATCTTTATGCTCCCTTGCAAATTGAAGCCTTTTTTTCTGGTTAGCCTTACTGATTAGAGGTTTTCTTACGGCTACACAGCTGTTCAATCCCAACCCCTTGAGTTCCCTTCGCATTGTGCGTGTGGAAATGCTTTTGCGTTCACAATTAAACATACTCCTGAGTTCTGCTGTTGTTTTTCTTCAATTAGATTTGACCAAACATTTAAGTAATCGCCGATCACGATCATTCAGGATTTTTTCCGACCACATTTCTTCCTGGAAGACGATGGTTCCCCTCCATCCTTCCAGTTTTTAATGATGCGTTGGACAGTTCTTAACCCAATTCTAGTAGTTTCTGCAATCTCCTTAAATGTTTTCTCTGCTTGATGCATGCCAATGATTTGACCCTTCTTAAACAGACTAACGTCTTTTCCACGACCACAGGATGTGTCTTTTGCCATGGTTGTTTAAGAAATGAGGAGTTACTCATTGCATCAGCTGGGGTTAAATAACTTGTTGCCAGCTGAAAGATAATCGCCTATGCAGTACTTATCCAATAGGAGGCTTGTACCTATTTGCTTAGTTAAATCCAGGTGGCGACTTTTTTTTTGGCCAGGCAGTGTATATATATATATATACATACTGTATATAATGACATTATATATATATATATATATATATATATTTCAATCTGGAGAGACTCAGACGGAGATGAGAAGACAATTAGAAGAGTTTATTGACAAACAGAATTTAAAGTCTTTGGCGCTCGGGCCCCGGCTGGGGATAACGGTTATCGCAGCGTTAGCGATAGGCTTCAGATGAGCATCCCCGATGCTGTTAGGAACGTCATCTCCCGGGGCCCGGCACTGGTGGTGGAGGTTGAAGAAGGGTGCGGGCCTCGGGACCGGGCGAATGGAGGAGAAGGGGTGGTGGTGGGTTGAGCTCGGCTGGAGAGCGAAGGACACCATGGATGAAGGTCCTTATCAGCTGGGACTTGGTCGGTGATTGGACGTGACGTGGCTTGGTCCGGCGTTGATAGGTCGACGATTGTGGGCAGGTCGCTTCAATTAACGGGTCCCGGTGGGGATAAAAGAGTCTTCCAGTTTGAATTTGCGCCTAGGCTTCATAACTTAATATATATAAGGTGTGAGGCCTTTTCATTTTAATTGTCATAAGGAAAGGCCTCACACGTGAAGGAGGACAAAAGGGGAGAAGAATGACAATTAAGGGCAGAGGACAGGATAGAGAGAGAAGAGAGAGAGAGAGAGAG
>NC_045684.1:8875744-8903820 GCF_003331165.1 Xiphophorus hellerii | reverse complement strand
AGAGAGAGAGAGAGACAGGATATAGAGAGAGGAGGAGAGAGAGAAGATAGAGAAGAGAGATATATAATATAATAATATATTATAATTATATATTATATATGTATATATATATATATATATATATATATATATATATATATATATATATATATATATATATATTATATATAATTAATATATATAAGGTGTGAGGCCTTTTAATTTTAATTGTCATAATTAAAGGCCTCACACTTTTAATTATGACATTAAAAGTGTCATAATAATGACAATTTTAATGTCATTATATATATAAGTATATATATATACAGTATATATATTATTATATAATAAATAATATAAATATATATTATAATATATTATATATATATAATATTAATATATAAGTTAATATATATAAGGTAAGCCTTCATTTGACTCCCGCTTAGCCATTTCTTTTACTTTTAAAGGCTTTTTAAACAGTTTGTCTTTTCCAGAAACCTCGCTGTAATAAGCTGTGGACGCGTAGGGAGCTCTTTGGCTCAGCAGTCTTTCCGTCATTTTTCTTTCAGGTTCCGTATCTTTAGTGTATTTAGTCCAGTAAGAAACATAGGTGTTTAAAGATTCTTCCTGTTCTCGAAGTCGGTTCGATTCTTCATTCGGTTCCGTCTTCTGTCTTGTCCTTAGCAAAGGATTAATAATCTTAGGTAATTGACGGGAATCCATCTTCCGTTTCTGTCTAACAATGAAAAGAGAACAATTAACTATAAATCCGCTGGGTTCTGCAAGTCTGGCTCTAGAACACAAGTGACAAACTATTTAAGAGGTTTCAGAGCTGATGTCATAGCTCTATGACACAAAGCATCTGATCCTAGTGACATCATCAGTCAGGTAGAAGTGTCGCATTAGTTGCTATTGCTATGGTAACCAGGAAAAGCTCTGAAGTGATTCCCACCTTCTAGTAAAGGAGATGTTTCAAAACCATTAAAACATTTCCAAATAAATTCGTTCATATTAAGACAAATGAAACTTTTCCCAACATATTAGACTAGTTTCTGCCAATGTGGCTGTAATTGATATGGGCTTAACAATGTGCAAAACACAATCACCCGGTTTCCCATTGAATCTGCTCAACAGTGTTTTCCTCTATCAAAAGAGGTTTTTGTGAGGAAAAGTGTTTGATGAACTCAGGTTAAACTGTGGCCGTTTCTCATTTAGACATCTTAAGGGCTTTTTTCCTTTATCTCGTTTTATTTTGTATAACATATGACTTCCAGTTTTTGATTTGATGTTATTTTATTTTTATTTTTGCTCTATATATGTTGTAGAATGGCAGCTTAACGACAGAAAGGAACAGAAGACAAGTTACAACAACGTGTTAAAATGTGTCTTGTTATTAGCGAACCCCTTGATAGAGGCACAAGGTTTGTTTGTTTTGTAAATAAGGACGGTTCTAATTTTGTAATCGATTGAAATTGTGAATTTGTTGTATATAAACACTAGGGCATAGTTTTGAATTAGAGTTGATATTTTTAGAGGTGAATATTATTTTTAGTTGAAATGTTCTGGTTGTGTTTTTGTAGCTTACACTGTCCTTTGTGTGTGTGTGTGTGTGTGTGTGTGTGGTGTGTGTGTGTGTGTGTGTGTGTGTTTGTGCATACAGCTATTACAATGAAACTCAGGGTTAACTTTCCAATAAACCTCACGTTCATCAGTAAAGCCACAATCCTTCATTTGGGGCTGGGGGTGTTACACACTTTTTTATCTTTAATCCTATTAGGCTGCTGTTCATGCTTGTATATATGTGTGGCCCAGTGTAGACAAATGAGCCAAACACATTCAACTGAAAAACGGAAGTGGGTTTTATTCCCGACTGTCCTCAGATGGAACAGTATTAATTTTGGTTTGATTTGTATGGAAGCGCATTGCTATCACACAGGAAAAAAAATATTTAGAGTGCCATCACGTTATAGCGTGATACTTATCTTAGACGTGATACGTATCTTGTTTAAACGTGATAATTGTATGTCCAGGAAGTGGCGGTTTTATGCTAGGCTAGCACAGTGGCTAACTGTACTAGCTTCCCTTGGTCAAGTTTCCCTTCATGTTTGGTCTAAAACATGGAGAGACACGGATGCTGCTTTGCACTGTGGTTAAAACCATTAATAGCATGATGAGCAGGATCCTAAACAGAACCGGACTGCACAGAAGGAAACGTCAGTCCAGTCCTCTAACTGTGGCGGCGATCCTAACTGACCGTCTGGATCAAAGCTGAATTTGGCTTCCGATTGTAGCTTCTGATTCGGGAAATGGCTAAAGGGCGATTATGACGGAGGCTTTTGGGGCTTTTGGAAACCAAGCCCCAAAAGCTATTTTTTCCAGCCGACTATGTAATCTTAACAAGCTCAATTTTTTGTAGGGGTCTGGGACTGTTTAATAAAGATTTATTAGGCCACAAAAATGCTACCAGAGCTAATTTGACCGACGGAAAAAAAATTCAAAAATTGACAAAATTGTGTATTTTTTTGACCACTTCTCAAATTTGTATCTTTCATACAAATAAATAAAACTTCTCTACTAAAGATAAATTAGGCCGCTGAATAATATAAAGTCATCCATTTTGGCCATCTTTAATAGTTTCATAGATATTGGTGGTAGAAAACAGGGATTTTTTTTTGTTTTTTAAAATATCTAATTTTAGGGAATTTTTGACTTGCACCAAAATGTTTATTTTTTTAATGCATTTCATTGAAACTTCCTTCTAAGATGTTTATTAGGCTGCTTCATCAGATAAAAACAGTTATTTATGGCTATGTTTAGTAGTTTTGTTTCATTTTGCAGACTGAAAATACAGATCGTTTTATAGATTTCTTTTTTTGGAAAATTCCCTACTACCCACCATCTGAAAAAGTGCCAAAGAAAGTACAGGTTTTTTAAATATATATATAAAAGGTGTCCAGAATATATTATTTCAGTATAGATACAGTCACTTCATCATGATGCGGCCCACATGATGATGCCCTGGGCGGTTGTCCACGCCGCCCAGTCTGAACATTTAAAGTTTCAATTACATTGAATCACCTGTTCGAACAGCATGTGATGACCGCTGCGTCTGTTGGTTTTCTATTACTCTTCTATCAATTATTTGCCATGTGAAATATTACGCCTTAAATAGCGATGTTAGACTGCTTTATCTTTTAACACAGCTTCAACGGTAAATAAATAAATAAATAAATAAACGGATCTGGGTAAAGAATTGACCCAGAGGTGTGACCAAGTCACTGTGTTGCAAGTCTCAAGTAAGTCTCAAGTCTCTGTCCTCAAGTCCGAGTCAAGTCTCAAGTAAAGACAGGCAAAAGTCGAGTCAAGTCTCAAGTCAGGAACCTTTAATTTCAAGTCATTTCGAGTCGTTTTTATTTTATTTTTTTTTATATAATTTGCAATTATACATAAAATTCAAATATTAGACCATTTGTTCTTTTTAAAATACGTATTTGAGGTTCATTTGTGATCCTCTTATTCATCTGGTATTCTTCAAATCTGTCAGAAGTAAACAGATGTCAGAAAATAAATTACAGCCATTCATGAATTACATTTGACTTCAGTTTACTCCTTCTATTCATAAATAAACATCAACACTACAACAATCATAGTTTTCAAAAAATGAAATAAGTATAAATGAAGTTATCACAAGTAAACTCAGGAAGGTCTGGTGCATTTATTTTTCTGCTTTTATTTCTAAGTATGTTAGTTTCAGTCCTCCGTAAATATGGGACAGATATTCTAAACACAAAATTTATTTGGGACAGTCACTGTATTTGGTCTTTTTTTTTTTTTCCCAGCAAAGCTATACTACTTGGAAATGGGTTCTGTGCCACATGTGACAGTCACGCCGGTCAGTGCATTACGTCAAAAACAGTTGACTTAATGCACTGACTGCAGTAAACAATATATTGTCAATATAATTTCCCAACGTAGATGTCTTCAAATACACCAACCATCCTTAGATGATACTAGACCCGGCTCATCATCATGATGGGACAGAGAGACTCTGTTCCCTGTGTTCAGGTCCAGAATCTGCTTTCTGTTCCGGAGCCCCGCTCACTATCCACCGGCTTCCTGAGCTAACACGGTGCACATTATTTGTGGAGGCATTTGAAGGACCGGATTTATGGTAAATCATCACCAATTTAACCCGGAGTACACATGCTAACACGAAGTTAGCTAAAGTCAACTATCTTACAGCAAAAGAAAAGTGCCACCTACCGATCTTTGTGAAGCTTCAAATGCCGGACAAAGTTGGACGTCGTGGCATCTCCATCCGATATTCTCTTCTTGCATGTTTTACAAGTTGCAGTTCGTTTTTTAGTCGAAAGTTCATAACCTACGTAGCCAAAAGAAATTACTCGCGGAAGCATATTCGAGCGGTTATTTCGTATTTCGTTCCCTGAGCTCTGTAACTTTGCCGCGTTTTTTTAAACGTCCAAATCCTGTTAATTTGATTGGTTGTGCTGCAGCTACGTACACATACATACATAAGGAGAGAGGAAAACCATAGTGACGGTCTGCGCATATTGATACGGAATGAGTGAAATTAATTAATGACGCCACTTTATAAATAATGTGTTTTAAATTTTAAGACTTTGAGTAAAAAATATCAAGTCTTTTCAAGTAAACAGCTTCAAGTCGAGTCAAGTCCCAAGTCAATGGCATGAAAGTCAAAGTCAAGTCCGAGTCTTTGAGCATTTTTTCAAGTCAAGTCTCAAGTCGTGATTTTAACGACTCGAGTCTGACTCGAGTCCAAGTCATGTGACTCGAGTCCCCACCTCTGAATTGGCCCATAATTTCCAGATTCGTGTTCTGAGTTTAATCCGCTCAGTAACTTTCTCGAAATCACGCATTACATAATCGGATTTGAGTCCAACTCCTTTCGGGTGTTTATCGTCACCATGACCGAGGTTGTTCAATCAAGGTAGCACAGATTACCACCGGAAGTACTCTTCAAAATAACTTTAGCTGAAGTAATTAGACCAAAACTTGAATGGGGTCTGCAAGCTAGATTAATTTCTGTTGTATCTGTGGCCTCCAAAAAATAGATCCTTCCCCTCAAAAAAAATAAAAATGTTGGCCTGTGTTGCTGTGTTTGTTCACCCCAAAGAAGTCAATTGACCCCAGGGCCAGTTAATAATCAACCAATGCAAAAAAAATTAAAAAAATATTCATATGGGGCCCATTCACAAGTGTCTGCTACAATGTACAATTAAAGTGTTATCACTAAATTATATTGATGTCAGTCATGTTGGATTTTGAACTTGGAAAGAAACTTCATATTTTCTCATGTGGACGTTTGACCTCGGGGACCCTGCCTGTTAATTTTCCTTTCTTAAAGAAGTTTCAGCTTCTGAGTAAAGTTCACAATTCGACTGATACCAGCTAAATAGTTCTTTCCTTCACCTGAAGAATAAAAAGTACACTGAAACTGTGTTGGTTATAAAATTTCAAAGATTCCCTATTCGAGAAATTTCTTAAAACATTTTTGCTTCAATGTGAAATTCAGCTTTTAATTTGGAATCAGATTTCCGCTTTCCGCCTCAGATGGCGTCGAACTTGACGCGGCGGCGCGTTTATAATCCGCTCGAGCGACGAGTAAACAACCGAAAGACCAACAGCGGATGATTCTCGTCATTTCTCGGCGAGACTCGGCGCTCGGCGGACGTGGCTCGGACGACGAGGCGACTGCTTTCCTTCCCAACCCGACCCGTCACCGACCCTGCGTGTAAATGTTCACAGACAAGATGATGATGTCCCCGTGGGACCGCTGGTACTCCACAAGCTGCTGCCTGTGCTGCCATGTCCGCACAGGAACCATCATCCTGGGGGTCTGGTATATGGTGAGCATCCGTCTGCGTCCCACTGCATCCCTGTAGACATTCGGCAGCAAGCGGGGAAGCGTGGCCTCGTTGGAGGGATTCAGGTTGGATACTGCACTCCAACAGAAGGATGAAATATTATTTCAGGGTATTCTGGTCATTTTTATGGGTTTGTAAGCCTGTCGCAATAAGCAATTAATCAATTAATCGCGTGATAAGTTAAAAGCCCCCCCATTAATGTCCATTCTGACTATTCATATTTTTTGAAGGGCTATTTTGCTTAAAGAAACTTTGTAATCTAATTTATTTACGGTTTCGGTTGCGTTTGGTTTAATTTTCAGTTGATTGTTTTTTGGTCTTTTTTTATTGTTATTTTTTATATAACAATATATATACATTTAAAATATCTTCCTTGTCGAGGGTAAAGTGTTCTTTACAAAATTGAAACTTATTGATCTCGCAGAGGGCTGAATTTGAATTATTATGCTGTTATCTACACATGACTTAAAAACGGTCTCAAAATAACGTAATAATAATGTTTTCTTTTATCGCAATAATTTCTGTGATAATTTATCGTCCAGTAAAATGTTATCGTGACAGGCCAATAGTTTGTTATTGTTTACCTCTAAGATCGTTAGGCTATAACTAGCGCAGCAGATGAGGTGTGCAGCTAAATGTAGGCAACTATCACAGTTTATTCCGGGTTATTGTCTCCTAATTGAAAACGAGGGGAAAACTCAGCAGCATTTTGAAGTCAATTTAAAGGGCCTGTGGAAAAATCCTTTTTCTGCCTGATATTAATAAATCAGCAGCAGGTCTCTTCAGGTAGCAGGTTTGGTGTCAGGTTGCCTATTGAATGCGAAGAATGCTCCGTTGCTTCACCCCATCAATAGGGATGAATGAGTCATCAGCGTAACGAACTGCACAAGCCAGAGATTGTGTTGCACCAAAAACACAAATTTCCAAGCAGACCTTTAACGTTCCCGTGTTTATAACATCCATTTACGTCCTGCACAACACCTAGAGTTCATGTGTGCATTTTAAGTTCTACAGCTCCACTGTAATTTGCCCGTTTCTTACCCGTATGTCCTGTGTCCCTAAAGCTCATCAATGCCGTGGTGTTGCTCATCCTGCTCACGGCCCTCAGTGATCCAGAAAAGTATCATCTGACCAGTGCCGAGTTGGCCAATGACCTGGATGTCATGGATGATGCCAGTAAGTATCCTAAAAACAAAGTTATAAGTAGAACTTCACAGTTTGTTTTCCACCCAACACGCTACTATGCACTACCTGGTCTATCATACAAAACCCTGCTGAAATACATTGAAGTTTGTTACTGTGACATAAAAATATGGGAAAATTTAAGGGGTATTAATATTGCTGCAAGGCACTATATCTAGTACGCCTTTGGTACTTTTGCTGTAAGATGAATTAATCGACAAGTGTTATTAATATAATATAAAGGTAAGGGTTGTTCCTGCTCTGTTTGAAGCTAGATTTTCTGATTACTTTATGGTTTTCTCTGTGAAACTAAGGCGACACTTGACTGTTTTGCTAGACGACCTCTCTAACTAGTGGACAGTAAACACCTTTGTGTGACTTTAACATCCCAAATCACAGTCATGCAAACCTACTTTCCATCTGTCCAAAGAATTAGATAAATCCGTCTTAGCCCAGGAGTGCTCTGGTCTCGTTTGGCCGGAGTTTACCGGCACCACATGGCATTCATTCAGATTCCCTGATTCAGAATGACTGTAAAGTCCCCGGATTAGAGTCACCCTGTAAGGCTGGCTGCGTTCCAGCTGGTGCAGTGTCACCTCTTCTTTTGAAACACACACGAAAACTAGAACACTTTTAATGTGATTTATTTATCTGAGGGGTTTTCAGTGCCAAGGCTGGACAAACACTAAAAGTCAGAGAGAACGTCAATGCAGTTTCGGACTGGACTTTTGTTTACTGATCTGAGATCATCTTTAATTTTACTCAATAAGAAAACTAATACAGTCAACGAAGACCACGCTACACAATCAATAAAAATATTATTTTTATTAGGACTTATGATTATCTACTCTATGAATATATAATTAATGGCAACTACATATTTTTGTAGAGACTAAGGAAACTGGAAACGGCTTTTTTTAACACCCTGATGTTTGCTTTGCACTTGTTTGAAAGTAAAGCTCTGCTAAACGAATGTTAAGGTGACTAATGGATTTAAAATCACCAGGAGCCAAAGACTAGAAGTTAAAAGTAACTTGTTGCTGTATGTTAGCTAAATTTGTTGTCCGCTAGTAGCAAACATAGCTAATAGCCACCAACAATCCAGCGCAACATGTCCAGATTAGCTGGAACACAAAATAGAGTATTATTGTACAGTTGCTCTATTATGGAAAAAAAAATGTAATCACACTTATTTCTCCTTAAATTTATGGCACTTAAAGAACAATCTAGGAATATACTTTCAAATCAGATTGAAAAAAAAAAATGCTAAGAATACTTTTTTTTAATCAATTGATTTTTTTTTCTTGTAATTGTCTAAATACAAATGAGATTAATTGTATATCAGGTCTGCAGTCGCACTTTCATTTTTGGTGTTCAACATTCTCAGGTACTGATTCTGTCAGCTCTCTTGACATTCAGGTAAATTAGCCGCTGCAAACAAAGGGACGTATTTTCTGGACCAGATGTGATTCACTGGATGACTCATAGCTGCAGTTTATTAAAGAAATGCTGGATAATAAGTTATTGATTCACATGACGAGCAAGATGTTGTCTCGGTGAACTGTTCCAGTACCGCCGGTGCTTTATCTGATTGTACCAAGCTCTTATTTTACGTAACACAGTTATTGGTTTTCCTCTGTTACGCTGAGTGTGATGTGAGGTAAAAGGAACAGTGAGTGACCCAAAAACTGAGGTTCATCCCTTTTCTGCTTGACCGATGCGACGCACCTTTATTGTTTCTATTTCTAGTCTGAATTTCTAATATACAGTAATATATATATTTATTTATTTATTTTTTGCTATACAGAAGCCAACCGATGGAGAGCCCGCTTACAAGCAGAACAACCTTCCTGCTTCGACAGAGCAAAGTAAGAACGTCGCACTTGGTCCAATGCTTCTCAAGGGGGCGCTGTTCAGGCATGTTTTGATTATACTTGCAGTGTAGTCATACCTTTTTCTAAGTAAAAACTAACGAATCAGTAAATTTTGTTATCAAAGTAAACAACTAAAATCTATTTTGCTTTAATTTTTCTATTTGGTAAAAAAGAAAAGTTGTAAGACAATTAATAAGAGTTATTAAAGGGACAGTATCATCATAAATCAACTTATTTTTTTTTTGTTTTACATTATAGCGTATCTGGAGTGTTTCTTTCATAAATTTTCAATAAATACTTTAATCTCCCATGGCAACCATTCACCTGTGCCAAACACCTGGCAGGACTTAGCTCCGCCTTTAAGACGTAGCTCCTCCTCAGTTTCCAGCTTTCTGCCTCACAGAGCGGCCCTCCTTTACAACTCTCCACTCAGCTCCTTCAGACTAGCCAGCAGCAATTAGCAAAACACCTGGTGGAACTGCTCATCTGCTGAGCTCATTATAGGAGTCGGGGTAATTTGGTCAGGCAAGTACAAAATGTCTTGGATTAGGCATTTTAAATGCTGAAAAGTCAGACTTGTTCCCAAAAAATTGCAAAACTAAAAGAAAATCACAGAAAGTTGTTTTTTTTTTTTTTTTGGTAATCCAAGAGTTCTATTGTGCTTCAACTTTTCAAAACGACTAGTTCTCCATGATTAAATTTTCTGCCTCATGCGTTGAAGGTGTTCTTTGCCTCGTTTCCACAGAAAAAATCGAAGAGAGCCAAGTGCCCAAACCTGCGAAGAAGAAGAAGGCGAGGAGAGAGACATGAGACGCCTCCGTATGCAAGAGACTTCACATCCTGCTTATGCAACACCTTCTCTGACAGGGATTTGGAACGACGGTCGCCGTTGACGAACTTTACCAGGAGGGAGGAAAAAAAAAAAAAACGTGTCCGAAAACAACTTTTTTTTTTTTTTTTAAATACACATCATGTGCCAGTTTGGTGGATCCTTGAAAAGTGAAATTTTAATGCAGTGCAATCTAATGTGATGGGGTGTTGATGGTTTCTATGTATGCATTTGATCTTTCTGATAATGTCTTCTAATTCCACTGAATCAAATAACTGAAGGAGCTGTAATTTAGTCCTTAGACCTGTAGGAAAAATACTGATGAAGTTTAGAAATCTGTGGCGGCGGCTGACGAGCGCCGCTCACTGTGCAGAGAGTAACTGTTTCTCAACACTGGGCCGAACGGGGTGAACCGGCCTTCTTTTAACCTGCTCTGATGTCGGTGGTTTCAGACCAGCGGCTGGAAGCTCTACGAGATGTAAACTGTCGTGATGTAAATGAGCCTCGTCAGGCACAGGAAAGGGACTCGCGTCGACTCCGCGGTTCTTGCTTTTTCTTCCTGTGATTCTGGGGGAAAAAAAAATGTCACCACCTCTGTCCATCTTGTTCGTCTCGTCCGTTTTGCTGCCGTGTGTCGACAAAATGTTCTCTTGCTGTCTTTTTTTTTTTTTACGGCCGGTTGCTGTCTTTCAGCCGCAGTCATGCTGAAAGTTGGGGGCATCTGATGGCAAACGCGTCATTGTTGTCAGCCTCTTAGTTTTGTTTTTGTTTTTTTTGTTTTCCACCTCTGCTTGATTCAGAAGTCCTCAGAATCGTTTTGTAAAACTTATTTGTAATAAAAGAAAAGCTAAAGCCATATGTAAAAAGACTAAATAAAGGCCAGTTTTTCTATCTTTCGTCTAATGAATACCACTTTTACTATCTCATGATACATTGATATAGCAAATACGGTACTTTTATTTAAAATAAGTGTAAATCTTAAATTTGAGTAAATTTTGAATCCTTATAGCTTTTATGAATCTGTTCCAGAGGTGTGACCAAGTCACTGTGTTGCAAGTCTCAAGTAAGTCTCAAGTCTTTGTCCTCAAGTCCGAGTCAAGTCTCAAGTAAAGACAGGCAAAAGTCGAGTCAAGTCTCAAGTCAGGAACCTTTAATTTCAAGTCATTTCGAGTCGTTTTTATTTTATTTTTTTTTTAATAATTTGCAATTATACAAAAAATTCAAATAATAGACCATTTGTTCGTTTTAAAATATGTATTTATCTCAAATGATAGAACATGTGTAGCTGAACACAAAGTATAAAAAACATTTTTAAATTGGACCACTTTATTGCCCAGTTCTGTTAAACTTGATATTCAATCAAAAAAGACGAAAATGCTGACATTTCCACAGCACAATACAAAGAACCATAACAGCAGTTTTTTCCTCTTTTCTCTGACCTGTCAAAACAATATATTGTCAATATAATTTCCCAACGTAGATGTCTTCAAATACACCAACCATCCTTAGATGATACTAGACCCGGCTCATCATCATGATGGGACAGAGAGACTCTGTTCCCTGTGTTCAGGTCCAGAATCTGCTTTCTGTTCCGGAGCCCCGCTCACTATCCACCGGCTTCCTGAGCTAACACGGTGCACATTATTTGTGGAGGCATTTGAAGGACCGGATTTATGGTAAATCATCACCAATTTAACCCGGAGTACACATGCTAACACGAAGTTAGCTAAAGTCAACTATCTTACAGCAAAAGAAAAGTGCCACCTACCGATCTTTGTGAAGCTTCAAATGCCGGACAAAGTTGGACGTCGTGGCATCTCCATCCGATATTCTCTTCTTGCATGTTTTACAAGTTGCAGTTCGTTTTTTAGTCGAAAGTTCATAACCTACGTAGCCAAAAGAAATTACTCGCGGAAGCATATTCGAGCGGTTATTTCGTATTTCGTTCCCTGAGCTCTGTAACTTTGCCGCGTTTTTTTAAACGTCCAAATCCTGTTAATTTGATTGGTTGTGCTGCAGCTACGTACACATACATACATAAGGAGAGAGGAAAACCATAGTGACGGTCTGCGCATATTGATACGGAATGAGTGAAATTAATTAATGACGCCACTTTATAAATAATGTGTTTTAAATTTTAAGACTTTGAGTAAAAAATATCAAGTCTTTTCAAGTAAACAGCTTCAAGTCGAGTCAAGTCCCAAGTCAATGGCATGAAAGTCAAAGTCAAGTCCGAGTCTTTGAGCATTTTTTCAAGTCAAGTCTCAAGTCGTGATTTTAACGACTCGAGTCTGACTCGAGTCCAAGTCATGTGACTCGAGTCCCCACCTCTGATCTGTTCTGTTTCAAATCAAAACATGGGGGAAAAAAAAAAGTCAGGAAAACTCCTTTCACTCTATAAACTGAATAATAGCGAGCGTCCCTGTACTACTCATTAATTGTGTAATCACTTTGTTCTATGATTAAATGAATGAAGTGTATGGAGTTGACCCCATTGATATACACTGCTAAATATCAGAGATGGATTCCATTCCAGAGCTGTACTATTTAACAAGTCATCTACATTTCTTGGTTTTTTACCACTTGTGATGTAATCTAGTTCTCTGTTGGTTCAATGTCTGGCGAGTGAAAAAGTTACTTCATGACATGAATCCTGCTGATCTGGAGCCAACAGATCTGGAGCCAACAGCTCACTTGTCTGTGGTTGGCTTCTTGAAATGCACATTATCAAGATCAAATCCTCTTCAGTGTAAGGCAATTACTTTTTCAAGTTTTTTGGTGTATTCAATCTGAGCCATGATCCCAAGTATATAATAATAATAATAATAAGGCCTGAGATCAAAGTATGAGATCTCAGGCTCCACATGGCATTGAACAAACAAACGTTTTACTGACATTTCCTGACTGGATCGCTCTTTAAAAACATCATCTACTGCATCCATAAGAGCAATCTGTTTTTCCACAGAATGAATGATGTCACTCATTCAGGTCTGAACTTTTAGATCAGACCTAAAAGTCAGAACCAGTCTAGGATCTGACTTTTAGGGGTGCTTAGCCCCCAGTAAGGCTAAGACCCATGAAAAGATATTTGCTGGTGCAGTTTTCTAAATCTAACTGCTTATTTACATACATTCACAAACAGAATGAAGAAATATGTTGTCAGTAATTCATAGAGTAAACAATATTCATTTTACTCAAACATATACCTATAAAGAGTCAAATCAGAGAAACTTTAAATGTTTTCCAGAGGTGTATAAACTCAGTTTGAAACAGAATCTCAAGATCACATCATACCTGCCAACATTAATGAGACACAAGCAGCTGTGGAGAGACAGTCCTGGTGTGATCTGCTCTCCCAGAAATTAAAATCAAATCTACTCAAAACTGCATTTAAAGTCATTGAAGAACTTTTTCCTAAATTCATAGGATTAATAAACCTAAAACCAGTTTATTATCAAGGTAGAAGTTCAGGTTAATGACTAGTGAAAACTAGTCATTAACCTGAACTTTATTTGAAAATCATACTTAGAAATTTAATTACCCTTATTTTTATTTGAACATTATGCGGCTGTTGGCCTTTTTTACAAGAATGTTTGTCCATTTATAGAAAAGTAGACATGATGAGTCGAGTTTTACTATTTCAGTTCACAGTTCATGAAGTGGGCCTGTCATAGTTTCAGTACCAAACACCTTTTTGTTCACACAGAAACATCCTAACATTCTGTTCTGTTCTTTAGTTGGACATTATTTAAGTGACTCCAGAGAGATTTGGGAAATTAATGTATATAAGGTGTGAAGCCTTTTAATTGTCATAATTAAAGGCCTCACACTTTTAATTGTCATTATTATGACACTTTTAATGTCATTATATACAGTATTAAAAAAAAAATTCCCTTCTCACCCACCCATAAGAGCGGGTGGTTCTTATCCTCTGATAAGAACCACCCGCTCTTATCCTCTTATCCTCTGAGCTCAGGTCCTCTACCAGAGGCCTGGGAGCTTGAGGGTTCTGCGCAGTATCTTGGCTGTGCAAGGACTGCATTTCTGGACTGAGATGTCTGATGTTGTTCCTGGGATCTGTTGTAGCCATTGGTCCAGATTGGGGGTGACTGCCCCGAGGGCCCCGATGACCTTCACCTTCCAGGCCCTCTCCAGTTCCTCCCTGAGGCCCTGGTATTTCTCTAGTTTCTCGTGCTCCTTTTTCCTGATGTTGCAGTCGCTTGGTATTGCTATTCAATGGTATAATATTCAATGCTGCATTCACATTCTCAATGATCTCTGATGGTACTTCACTCAGCCGTTGTAATTGGCGCCGAGAAGGTCTGGTTGTCATTCGGGTCATGATTTTCTCTCTCAGGTCAGCAGCCGTCTCGTTCAGCTCTGATTCGCTCTGATTCGGGGGGCCGTGTATCCCCTGACTGGGTGGGGACTTAACTACATGTCACAGTTCTGACATCCAGGTTCCTCCTTTTTGCCGTAGCATTTGTGTTGTATCTCGTCAATCTCAAGTTGTGATAGCAGTTGCCGTTTGCGGATGTTGGAACACTGAGCTACTAGTTGTTTAGCGCTTAGTGTTGACTGGGGATGTCGAAGTAACCATTCCTTCACCAGTCTTTGCATGTAACCTCTCTGATTAGGGTTACTTGAGTAGTAGCATTCCAACAGATCCACATTTTCATCTCTCGCCCATTTCCGTCTTGTTCCAGTAGCCCATTTGTCATCAAGGTGCTCTGGTTCCCCAACACCTGACGCAGACCTTGTTTGGCCGGGCGACGTCTGAGCCGGCATGTTATGCATTTTTGTGTCTCTCATGGTATGAGGTAGGCAGTAGCTTGAACGGTCTTGCCTAAGGACCCAGACTATACTGATATACTGATGCCTTATCTATTGAGCTATCCAACCAGCTATATATATTATATATATATATATATATATATACAGTATATATATTTTTATATTTTTATAATAATATATATATATATATATTATAATTATTATTATTTATATATATATATATAAGTTAATATATATAAGGTGTGAGGCCTTTTAATTTTAATTGTCATAATTAAAGGCCTCAAACTTTTAATTATGACATTAAAAGTGTCATAATAATGACACTTTTAATGTCATTATATATATCAGTATATACACTGCCTGGCCAAAAAAAAAGGTCACCACCAAAAAATGGTCACACTCTCTAATATTTTGTTGGACCGCCTTTAGCTTTGATTACAGCCCGCATTCGCTGTGGCATTGTTTCAATAAGCTTCTGCAGTGTCAAAGGTTTATTTCCATCCAGTGTTGCATTAATCTTTCACCAAGATCTTGTATTGATGATGGGAGAGTCTGACCACTGCGCAAAGCCTTCTCCAGCACATCCCAAAGATTCTCAATGGGGTTAAGGTCTGGACTCTGTGGTGGCCAATCCATGTGTGAAAAAGATGTCTCATGCTCCCTGAACCACTCTGTCACAATGTGAGCCCGATGAATCCCGGCATTGTCATCTTGGAATATGCCCGTTCCATTTGGGAAGACAAAATCCATTGATGGAATAACCTGGTCATTCAGTATATTCAGGTAGTCAGCTGACCTCATTCTTTGGGCACACAATGTTGCTGAACCTAGACCTGACCAACTGCAGCAACCCCAGATCATAGCACTGCCCCCACAGGCTTGTACAGTAGGCACTAGGCATGATGGGTGCATCACTTCACCTGCCTCTCTTCTTACCCTGATGCGCCCATCACTCTGGAACAGGGTAAATCTGGACTCATCAGACCACATGACCCTCTTCCATTCCTCCAGAGTCCAATCTTTATGCTCCCTAGCAAATTGAAGCCTTTTTTTCTGGTTAGCCTTTCTGATTAGAGGTTTTCTTACGGCTACACAGCTGTTCAATCCCAACCCTTGAGTTCCCTTCGCATTGTGCGTGTGGAAATGCTTTTGCGTTCACAATTAAACATACTCCTGAGTTCTGCTGTTGTTTTTCTTCGATTTGATTTGACCAAACGTTTAAGTAATCGCCAATCACGATCGTTCAGGATTTTTACCGACCACATTTCTTCCTGGAAGACGATGGTTCCCCACCATCCTTCCAGTTTTTAATGATGCGTTGGACAGTTCTTAACCCAATTCTAGTAGTTTCTGCAATCTCCTTAAATGTTTTCTCTGCTTGATGCATGCCAATGATTTGACCCTTCTTAAACAGACTAACGTCTTTTCCACGACCACAGGATGTGTCTTTTGCCATGGTTGTTTAAGAAATGAGGAGTTACTCATTGCATCAGCTGGGGTTAAATAACTTGTTGCCAGCTGAAAGATGCCTATGCAGTACTTATCCAATAGGAGGCTTGTACCTATTTGCTTAGTTAAATCCAGGTGGCGACTTTTTTTTTGGCCAGGCAGTGTATATATATATATACATACTGTATATAATGACATTATATATATATATATATATATATATTATATATATATATATATATATATATATATATATATATATATATTATATATATATAAGGTGTGAGGCCTTTTAATTTTAATTGTCATAATTAAAGGCCTCAAACATTTAATTATGACATTAAAAGTGTCATAATAATGACAATTTTAATGTCATTATATATATACAGTATATATAATATATTATTATATGATAATATAATATATATATATATATTTATTATATATATATATATATTAATATATAAGTTATATATAAGGTGTGAGGCCTTTTAATTTTAATTGTCATAATTAAAATGCCTCACACTATTAAATATGACATTAAAAGTGTCGTAATAATGACACTTTTAATGTCATTATATATATACAGTATAGTATATATATATATACATACTGTATATAATGACATCATATATATATATATAACTTAATATATATATGGTGTGAGGCCTTTTCATTTTAATTGTCATAATTAAAAGGCCTCACACTTTTAATTATGACATTAAAGTGTCGAAATAATGACACTTTTAATGTCATCATTATATATATATTCAATTTAATACAGTTCTGTCCTTGTCTTTTAATGTTATTATTATGACACTTTTAATGCAAAGTTGCTCTAGAAGTTGCAGTGAAAGTCCATTAAAAGTGCCAACCTTGCATTAAAGTGACTTTATTTTCAAAATAATGCGAAGTTGGCACTTTTAATGCAGCTTTGCATTAAAAGTGTCATTATTTACCGAATGACACTTCATGACAACAGTCATGAACATTCATAAAGACTCCTTCATGTTCATGACAGATGTTATGTCATGTTTATGATGTCATGTCAGTCTTATGCACTGACAGGTATACCTACCTAATAGACAGGTAGGTATACCTGCCTGTCTATCAATAGGTAGGCAGGTATCTTTCTACCTGCCTACCTATTGATAGACCTATCTATTTTAGCTAGCTAACCTATGTAGCATCATGTTTGTAGAGACCCGGAGAGAATTTATGTTTAAAGTAGAATTATTTAACTAATAGACAAAATTACAGACAATATCTATCTGTTTGTCTGTATGTCTGTCATTTGTGTTTGTAGAGAAACCGGAGCTCCGGAGAAAACTTTAGTTTGCAAGATTAGTTGATTTTACTAAGAGAGCAAATTACAATGTCTGTCTGTCTGTCTGTCTGTCACTTGTGTTTTTAGAGAAACTGGAGCACCCAGAGAAAACTTATATTTGAAGAAGGATTACTTAATTTTACTAATAAATAAAATTACAGACAATGTCTGTCTGTCTGTCTGTCTGTCTGTCTATTGTTTTTGTAGGAAAACTGGAGCACCCAGAGAAAACCTTTTGTTAAAATGACTTATGCTACCTTCAAAGCTAAGGCCTCATATGTCTGACGTTGCTAACGGAAAATATTACAAAGATGTTTTGTAAATGATAAGTGAAAGCCGCTGTTTTCACAGACAGGCTGAAGAGAAAAGGAAAGACTGGTTTGAAGAGCCATCCGTCCGTCCATCCATCTATCCGTCCATCCATCCATCCATCTATCCATCCATCAGTCCGTCCATCCATCTATCCGTCCATCCATCCATCCATCCATCCATCCGTCCATCCATCCATCTATCCGTCCATCCATCCGTCCGTCTGTCCATCCATCCATCCGTCCGTCCGTCCATCCATCCATCCATCTTCTTCTGCTTGTCGGTTCATGTGGCCGGCAGCCTAAGAGCGGCATCCCAAACTTCCTTGGATGGGAATTTTCCTTTTTTAGAACTCTGTTGGCAATTCTTAGAGACGTGCACAGATTTGGAGTTTAGTGAGGGAAGTTTGACAGTATTGGTATTGGTAACTTTCTGACAGCTCAGTGAAGGTCTGCAAACCTTGCTGGTTTTTCCTTCATCATGTTTGTCAGAATACGTCGTTCTTCCCTCACAGGACTTGGAGCAACTTCTCTCTGGTCTTGCTGCTGGCAGAGTCTCCTTAACGTCGTCATAAACAGGCTGTTTGCATTTGTCAAGATGGATACTTTTAATACGTTCACCTCCACACACTCTCTCTAACTCAATTAAGGATAACATGTCTTTCCTCTCAGCCTCACGAAGTTCCTTCTTCTCCTGCTGTTTGCGTCGTATCTGATAATCCCACGAGTCGGTCAGAGACTTGGTAGCTGCAGCTTTTTTCTCTTTCGCCAGTTTTTCAAGCTTCTGCTCTGCAGCTTCCCGATGTTTCATTTCTTTCAATGACCTATCTTCCATAATTGTCCTTTTCGCGTCTTCTTTCTTCTTTATTAGGGACAGTTGGTTGTACACTAATTTTTGACGTATTTCACGACTCCTGTCCTTGTCATCAATGTACTGATGTCTAGTAGCCAATTCATCAGCCAGAGGTTTTTGCTTCGGAGTTTTCTCCTGCTGCTGTATTTGATGTGATAATTTGGTAACTTCATCCTTGGCCATCTTGTTGCATTGCTTATTGTGTAAAAGAACATCATAATCAGTTTCTTTCTTTAATATATTCTTTAAACTGTCCCCTCTAGATTTCTTTTGCTCTTTTTGGTTAAGTTGAATCTCATTATGTCTCAAAAAATTCCGGCTTTTCTCTTTCTTCTGTCTCTTCTTCATTTCCATTTCTTCATTTTTATGCAGTCTATCTGACTGCATTATGGCAGCCATTTGTTGCCTTTCAATTTCAGCCTTCTCCATGTTTTTCTGCTTTTTTATTGAACCTGGGTGTCCCATGTATCAGTCAGAATCTGTTTCATTTTATCTTTCTTCTCCCTCTCTTGTTCCTCTTGTAACTTTTGGTGTAAATGCTGCTTGGCCCTCTCTGCACGACGCTTTTCCTCCAAAAGGATGTAACTAGCAGTTTCTTTTTTCTTTATTTCATCCAGATTGTTATAAACAATTTTCTTGCAATCCTGTTGAGATGGAACCTTTTCAGGACGCGTGTTTTGAAATATAGGCGGAAAGCCTTCATTTGACTCCCGCTTAGCCATTTCTTTTACTTTTAAAGGCTTTTTAAACAGTTTGTCTTTTCCAGAAACCTCGCTGTAATAAGCTGTGGACGCGTAGGGAGCTCTTTGGCTCAGCAGTCTTTCCGTCATTTTTCTTTCAGGTTCCGTATCTTTAGTGTATTTAGTCCAGTAAGAAACATAGGTGTTTAAAGATTCTTCCTGTTCTCGAAGTCGGTTCGATTCTTCATTCGGTTCCGTCTTCTGTCTTGTCCTTAGCAAAGGATTAATAATCTTAGGTAATTGACGGGAATCCATCTTCCGTTTCTGTCTAACAATGAAAAGAGAACAATTAACTATAAATCCGCTGGGTTCTGCAAGTCTGGCTCTAGAACACAAGTGACAAACTATTTAAGAGGTTTCAGAGCTGATGTCATAGCTCTATGACACAAAGCATCTGATCCTAGTGACATCATCAGTCAGGTAGAAGTGTCGCATTAGTTGCTATTGCTATGGTAACCAGGAAAAGCTCTGAAGTGATTCCCACCTTCTAGTAAAGGAGATGTTTCAAACCATTAAAACATTTCCAAATAAATTCGTTCATATTAAGACAAATGAAACTTTTCCCAACATATTAGACTAGTTTCTGCCAATGTGGCTGTAATTGATATGGGCTTAACAATGTGCAAAACACAATCACCGGTTTCCCATTGAATCTGCTCAACAGTGTTTTCCTCATCAAAAGAGGTTTTTGTGAGGAAAAGTGTTTGATGAACTCAGGTTAAACTGTGGCCGTTTCTCATTTAGACATCTTAAGGGCTTTTTTCCTTTATCTCGTTTTATTTTGTATAACATATGACTTCCAGTTTTTGATTTGATGTTATTTTATTTTTATTTTTGCTCTATATATGTTGTAGAATGGCAGCTTAACGACAGAAAGGAACAGAAGACAAGTTACAACAACGTGTTAAAATGTGTCTAGTTATTAGCGAACCCCTTGATAGAGGCACAAGGTATGTTTGTTTTGTAAATAAGGACGGTTCTAATTTTGTAATCGATTGAAATTGTGAATTTGTTGTATATAAACACTAGGGCATAGTTTTGAATTAGAGTTGATATTTTTAGAGGTGAATATTATTTTTAGTTGAAATGTTCTGGTTGTGTTTTTGTAGCTTACACTGTCCTTTTTGTGTGTGTGTGTGTGTGGGGGTGTGTGTGTGTTTGTGCATACAGCTATTACAATGAAACTCAGGGTTAACTTTCCAATAAACCTCACGTTCATCAGTAAAGCCACAATCCTTCATTTGGGGCTGGGGGTGTTACACACTTTTTTATCTTTAATCCTATTAGGCTGCTGTTCATGCTTGTATATATGGGTGGCCCAGTGTAGACAAATGAGCCAAACACATTCAACTGAAAAACGGAAGTGGGTTTTATTCCCGACTGTCCTCAGATGGAACAGTATTAATTTTGGTTTGATTTGTATGGAAGCGCAATGCTATCACACAGGAAAAAAAATATTTAGAGTGCCATCACGTTATAGCGTGATACTTATCTTAGACGTGATACGTATCTTGTTTAAACGTGATAATTGTATGTCCAGGAAGTGGCGGTTTTATGCTAGGCTAGCACAGTGGCTAACTGTACTAGCTTCCCTTGGTCAAGTTTCCCTTCATGTTTGGTCTAAAACATGGAGAGACACGGATGCTGCTTTGCACTGTGGTTAAAACCATTAATAGCATGATGAGCAGGATCCTAAACAGAACCGGACTGCACAGAAGGAAACGTCAGTCCAGTCCTCTAACTGTGGCGGCGATCCTAACTGACCGTCTGGATCAAAGCTGAATTTGGCTTCCGATTGTAGCTTCTGATTCGGGAAATGGCTAAAGGGCGATTATGACGGAGGCTTTTGGGGCTTTTGGAAACCAAGCCCCAAAAGCTATTTTTTCCAGCCGACTATGTAATCTTAACAAGCTCAATTTTTTGTAGGGGTCTGGGACTGTTTAATAAAGATTTATTAGGCCACAAAAATGCTACCAGAGCTAATTTGACCGACGGAAAAAAAATTCAAAAATTGACAAAATTGTGTATTTTTTTGACCACTTCTCAAATTTGTATCTTTCATACAAATAAATAAAACTTCTCTACTAAAGATAAATTAGGCCGCTGAATAATATAAAGTCATCCATTTTGGCCATCTTTAATAGTTTCATAGATATTGGTGGTAGAAAACAGGGATTTTTTGTTTGTTTTTTAAAATATCTAATTTTAGGGAATTTTTGACTTGCACCAAAATGTTTATTTTTTTAATGCATTTCATTGAAACTTCCTTCTAAGATGTTTATTAGGCTGCTTCATCAGATAAAAACAGTTATTTATGGCTATGTTTAGTAGTTTTGTTTCATTTTGCAGACTGAAAATACAGATCGTTTTATAGATTTCTTTTTTTATGGAAAATTCCCTACTACCCACCATCTGAAAAAGTGCCAAAGAAAGTACAGGTTTTTTAAATATATATATAAAAGGTGTCCAGAATATATTATTTCAGTATAGATACAGTCACTTCATCATGATGCGGCCCACATGATGATGCCCTGGGCGGTTGTCCACGCCGCCCAGTCTGAACATTTAATGATTCAATTACATTGAATCACCTGTTCGAACAGCATGTGATGACCGCTGCGTCTGTTGGTTTTCTATTACTCTTCTATCAATTATTTGCCATGTGAAATATTACGCCTTAAATAGCGATGTTAGACTGCTTTATCTTTTAACACAGCTTCAACGGTAAATAAATAAATAAATAAATAAACGGATCTGGGTAAAGAATTGACCCAGAGGTGTGACCAAGTCACTGTGTTGCAAGTCTCAAGTAAGTCTTGTAAAGGAAAATGATTATTTGTTGGCGCTTAATACAGTTAATCTACGACATGTGTAACAGTTATATACAATACTCTTATTTGGAACAGGTCTCGTCTGAGATGCGGTAAGCAGACAGAGCAGGGCCCTTTGCCTCCCCCACACCAGAGCAATAAATTTGCATTCCAATGGAAGTGGGGACTACGGAGGTGTCTGTGAAATCTCATCTTAGGACGTTTGGCGCCAGGGATCTTCCGTATCAGGCAGCGATGGGCACGAAGTGGTCCGCCTTTGCTTAGATAAAAAAACAGACACCTTTGCTATAAATCAGGAAGTCACAACTTTCTTTGGGGGCCTGAGGGAGTTCTAATTGGTCGAAGAGCAGAACGCCTTCTTTGCATATATTAAATAGGGAAACGCCTCTTTGGTTAAAATTTCAGGGCAGCACCGGAGAGGGGCTGAGAGAGTTTTTTTCATCTTTTCTCCACGAGGGCGCCTTTGTCTGTCTTATATGTTTTGTGTTCGTCTGTCTTCCCTTGTGTGTTTTTATTTTCATGAGAAAATGCATATCTCTGTATCTCTGCAGCTTTGTTGTCGATTGCTTTGTATGAGATTAAACTCTGTGATCTGTGACGTCATTCTGTTTCGCCGTACTTTTGCAGCCGTGATGACATCCGCTCGCGACCCGGCTAACAGGAGGAAAAGGAGAGCCATGCTTTTTCCAAAATTTAAGCTAACATAATAACTTTCCTCTTTAACAGTCTCAAGTCTCTGTCCTCAAGTCCGAGTCAAGTCTCAAGTAAAGACAGGCAAAAGTCGAGTCAAGTCTCAAGTCAGGAACCTTTAATTTCAAGTCATTTCGAGTCGTTTTTATTTTATTTTTTTTTTATAATTTGCAATTATACATAAAATTCAAATATTAGACCATTTGTTCTTTTTAAAATACGTATTTGAGGTTCATTTGTGATCCTCTTATTCATCTGGTATTCTTCAAATCTGTCAGAAGTAAACAGATGTCAGAAAATAAATTACAGCCATTCATGAATTACATTTGACTTCAGTTTACTCCTTCTATTCATAAATAAACATCAACACTACAACAATCATAGTTTTCAAAAAATGAAATAAGTATAAATGAAGTTATCACAAGTAAACTCAGGAAGGTCTGGTGCATTTATTTTTCTGCTTTTATTTCTAAGTATGTTAGTTTCAGTCCTCCGTAAATATGGGACAGATATTCTAAACACAAAATTTATTTGGGACAGTCACTGTATTTGGTCTTTTTTTTTTTTTCCCAGCAAAGCTATACTACTTGGAAATGGGTTCTGTGCCACATGTGACAGTCACGCTGGTCAGTGCATTAAGTCAAAAACAGTTGACTTAATGCACTGACTGCAGTAAACAATATATTGTCAATATAATTTCCCAACGTAGATGTCTTCAAATACACCAACCATCCTTAGATGATACTAGACCCGGCTCATCATCATGATGGGACAGAGAGACTCTGTTCCCTGTGTTCAGGTCCAGAATCTGCTTTCTGTTCCGGAGCCCCGCTCACTATCCACCGGCTTCCTGAGCTAACACGGTGCACATTATTTGTGGAGGCATTTGAAGGACCGGATTTATGGTAAATCATCACCAATTTAACCCGGAGTACACATGCTAACCCGAAGTTAGCTAAAGTCAACTATCTTACAGCAAAAGAAAAGTGCCACCTACCGATCTTTGTGAAGCTTCAAATGCCGGACAAAGTTGGACGTCGTGGCATCTCCATCCGATATTCTCTTCTTGCATGTTTTACAAGTTGCAGTTCGTTTTTTAGTCGAAAGTTCATAACCTACGTAGCCAAAAGAAATTACTCGCGGAAGCATATTCGAGCGGTTATTTCGTATTTCGTTCCCTGAGCTCTGTAGCTTTGCCGCGTTTTTTTAAACGTCCAAATCCTGTTAATTTGATTGGTTGTGCTGCAGCTACGTACACATACATACATAAGGAGAGAGGAAAACCATAGTGACGGTCTGCGCATATTGATACGGAATGAGTGAAATTAATTAATGACGCCACTTTATAATAATGTGTTTTAAATTTTAAGACTTTGAGTAAAAAATATCAAGTCTTTTCAAGTAAACAGCTTCAAGTCGAGTCAAGTCCCAAGTCAATGGCATGAAAGTCAAAGTCAAGTCCGAGTCTTTGAGCATTTTTTCAAGTCAAGTCTCAAGTCGTGATTTTAACGACTCGAGTCTGACTCGAGTCCAAGTCATGTGACTCGAGTCCCCACCTCTGATATACAGTATATATACTGCCTGGCCAAAAAAAAAGTCGCCACCAAAAAATGGTCACACTCTCTAATATTTTGTTGGACCGCCTTTAGCTTTGATTACAGCCCGCATTCGCTGTGGCATTGTTTCAATAAGCTTCTGCAGTGTCAAAGGTTTATTTCCATCCAGTGTTGCATTTGTAACCCACATAAAGTGGGTATGCCACTTTAAGAGAAGAGGTTAAGGAAGCTGGGTGGTCTGCCTGGCCAATGAGAAGTTTGGTTTCCAGAGCGTCTGGACCAATCAGGGTGCAGGCTGCCGTTGTGGATCCCGCCCTTCTCCCCCGGGTCTGCAGTACCGTTGGCTTTGCTCTAGAGATCCGACGCGGTGAGACTGCTGAGCGGGGCAGCGCCAGAGTATGTATCCCGACAGTTAAAAGTATTTTTTACGTGCTGTATTAACTGTATTGTGGATAAACTCTTTTGTAAATAGATTTTATGTTGATTGTCCAGCTTTGTGCTGGAAATTATTTATTAAATGAATACAAACTGAACTTCAGTTTTTTACCGTTAGAGCCGTTAGGAATCGTTGGCTCTTTCTGGCAGTTATTTCAGCTTGTTCTTCGTAGATAAAAGGTAAAATTTAGGCTTTAACATAATTTTATTTTATTAAGTTTATATTATTTAGATCAAATATGCCTTGTTACATCGTTTAGTGCCCCACGCATCCGGATTGAGACCCACTATACGGTTGTCTGAAGTGTGTCGCACTGAGATCGGTGAGCATATTCGGAGCCTTTTATTTGTGTTTTTGTCGTTTGTTACATTGTTGTTAAAAAAATATCCGTTGTTTTAGTAACTAGGTAATGTTTTGTTACTGTGTTGGAAAGAAGGATTAAAGCTAGAACGGCTTGGTAAAGTCCTGTATTTCTGCTGGTCCTGTCTGTTGACAGGTCAGGTTTTTTTTTATACTGGATCATTCCTGAAGTGGATCCCTCCTTTGATATTGATGGCGAGCCTTCCCACCTGGACCTAAAGAGAGAACCAGATTTCGTCTATCCCATTTGGAGTCATGCTGCACCCTGCGGTGTGGTAGGAGAGCAACATACATCTTCACACACGGTTATGTGTGAAACCTACAACTGACATTCTCCATTATTATTGTTTTTTTATTTATTGATTTTTGGACAATACTGTTTGGATTGTTTTATTTCGGACATTGTGACGCACAGCTGTGGTGGAAATTCTCCTGTGAATGAAGTTGAATCAAACCAAATTGGGATTAATTTGATTAATCTGCTGACTAATACAATTTGGAGTGCAGATTACCAGGGTGCACCCGAATTATTTGAAATTAAGAATTAGCACTTGGCCAAGTATTATTGTTATTTCTTTTTTTTTTCATTTTATTGTGTGTAATTTTATTTTCATAATTGTGTGTTTTGTGCAACTGTTAATTGTGTGTTTTCTGTCACTAAAACCAGTTCTTTAAATACACCCAACTGCCCTTGTGTGTCATTTAAACACTCCACTGTGCTCCGATAGCCGAACCTATTGGCCCATTTATCCAAAATATATGTAATACCCTTCTCTACTGTGTTACACATTAATCTTTCACCAAGATCTTGTATTGATGATGGGAGAGTCTGACCACTGCGCAAAGCCTTCTCCAGCACATCCCAAAGATTCTCAATGGGGTTAAGGTCTGGACTCTGTGGTGGCCAATCCATGTGTGAAAAAGATGTCTCATGCTCCCTGAACCACTCTGTCACAATGTGAGCCCGATGAATCCTGGCATTGTCATCTTGGAATATGCCCGTTCCATTTGGGAAGACAAAATCCATTGATGGAATAACCTGGTCATTCAGTATATTCAGGTAGTCAGCTGACCTCATTCTTTGGGCACACAATGTTGCTGAACCTAGACCTGACCAACTGCAGCAACCCCAGATCATAGCACTGCCCCCCAGGCTTGTACAGTAGGCACTAGGCATGATGGGTGCATCACTTCACCTGCCTCTCTTCTTACCCTGATGCGCCCATCACTCTGGAACAGGGTAAATCTGGACTCATCAGACCACATGACCCTCTTCCATTCCTCCAGAGTCCAATCTTTATGCTCCCTTGCAAACTGAAGCCTTTTTTTCTGGTTAGCCTTACTGATTAGAGGTTTTCTTACGGCTACACAGCTGTTCAATCCCAACCCCTTGAGTTCCCTTTGCATTGTGCGTGTGGAAATGCTTTTGCGTTCACAATTAAACATACTCCTGAGTTCTGCTGTTGTTTTTCTTCGATTTGATTTGACCAAACGTTTAAGTAATCGCCGATCACGATCATTCAGGATTTTTTCCGACCACATTTCTTCCTGGAAGACGATGGTTCCCCTCCATCCTTCCAGTTTTTAATGATGCGTTGGACAGTTCTTAACCCAATTCTAGTAGTTTCTGCAATCTCCTTAAATGTTTTCTCTGCTTGATGCATGCCAATGATTTGACCCTTCTTAAACAGACTAACGTCTTTTCCACGACCACAGGATGTGTCTTTTGACATGGTTGTTTAAGAAATGAGGAGTTACTCATTGCATCAGCTGGGGTTAAATAACTTGTTGCCAGCTGAAAGATAATCGCCTATGCAGTACTTATCCAATAGGAGGCTTGTACCTATTTGCTTAGTTAAATCCAGGTGGCGACTTTTTTTTTGGCCAGGCAGTGTATATATATATATACATACTGTATATAATGACATTATATATATATATATTTCAATCTGGAGAGACTCAGACGGAGATGAGAAGACAATTAGAAGAGTTTATTGACAAACAGAATTTAAAGTCTTTGGCGCTCGGGCCCCGGCTGGGGATAACGGTTATCGCAGCGTTAGCGATAGGCTTCAGATGAGCATCCCCGATGCTGTTAGGAACGTCATCTCCCGGGGCCCGGCACTGGTGGTGAAGGTTGAAGAAGGGTGCGGGCCTCGGGACCGGGCGAATGGAGGACAAGGGTGGTGGTGGGTTGAGCTCGGCTGGAGAGCGAAGGACACCACGGATGAAGGTCCTTATCAGCTGGGACTTGGTCGGTGATTGGACGTGACGTGGCTTGGTCCGGCGTTGATAGGTCGACGATTGTGGGCAGGTCGCTTCAATTAACGGGTCCCGGTGGGGATAAAAGAGTCTTCCAGTTTGAATTTGCGCCTAGGCTTCATAACTTAATATATATAAGGTGTGAGGCCTTTTCATTTTAATTGTCATAATTAAAGGCCTCACACTTTTAATTATGACATTAAAAGTGTCATAATAATGACAATTTTAATGTCATTATGTACAGTATATATATATATATATATATTATATATATATATATTATATATATATATATATATATATTTATATTATCTATATATATTTATATATATATATATATATATTATATAATTATATATATTAATAATATATAATATATTAATATAAGTTAATATATATAAGGTGTGAGGCCTTTTAATTTTAATTGTCATAATTAAAGGCCTCAAACTTTTAATTATGACATTAAAAGTGTCATAATAATGACAATTTTAATGTCATTATATATATACAGTATATATATACATACATACTGATATATGACATTATTATAATATAATATATATATATATATATATATATATATATATATATATATAAGGTGTGAGGCCTTTTAATTTTAATTGTCATAATTAAAATGCCTCACACTATTAAATATGACATTAAAAGTGTCGTAATAATGACACTTTTAATGTCATTATAT
>NC_045684.1:8848750-8875644 GCF_003331165.1 Xiphophorus hellerii | reverse complement strand
ATATATACAGTATATATATATATATACATACTGTATATAATGACATTATATATATATATATGGTGTGAGGCCTTTTCATTTTAATTGTCATAATTAAAAGGCCTCACACTTTTAATTATGACATTAAAGTGTCGAAATAATGACACTTTTAATGTCATCATTATATATATATTCAATTTAATACAGTTCTGTCCTTGTCTTTTAATGTTATTATTATGACACTTTTAATGCAAAGTTGCTCTAGAAGTTGCAGTGAAAGTCCATTAAAAGTGCCAACCTTGCATTAAAGTGACTTTATTTTCAAAATAATGCGAAGTTGGCACTTTTAATGCAGCTTTGCATTAAAAGTGTCATTATTTACCGAATGACACTTCATGACAACAGTCATGAACATTCATAAAGACTCCTTCATGTTCATGACAGATGTTATGTCATGTTTATGATGTCATGTCAGTCTTATGCACTGACAGGTATACCTACCTAATAGACAGGTAGGTATAATAGGCTTCAGATGAGCATCCCCGATGCTGTTAGGAACGTCATCTCCCGGGGCCCGGCACTGGTGGTGAAGGTTGAAGAAGGGTGCGGGCCTCGGGACCGGGCGAATGGAGGACAAGGGGTGGTGGTGGGTTGAGCTCGGCTGGAGAGCGAAGGACACCACGGATGAAGGTCCTTATCAGCTGGGACTTGGTCGGTGATTGGACGTGACGTGGCTTGGTCCGGCGTTGATAGGTCGACGATTGTGGGCAGGTCGCTTCAATTAACGGGTCCCGGTGGGGATAAAAGAGTCTTCCAGTTTGAATTTGCGCCTAGGCTTCATAACTTAATATATATAAGGTGTGAGGCCTTTTCATTTTAATTGTCATAATTAAAGGCCTCACACTTTTAATTATGACATTAAAAGTGTCATAATAATGACAATTTTAATGTCATTATGTACAGTATATATATATATATTTATATATATTATATATTATATTAATATATATATAATATATATTATATATATAATATATTATATATATACAGTATATATATTTATTATATAATAATTAATATATAATAATATATTATATTATATATATAATATTAATATTAAGTTAATATATAAAGGTGTGAGGCCTTTTAATTTTAATTGTCATAATTAAAGGCCTCAAACTTTTAATTATGACATTAAAAGTGTCATAATAATGACAATTTTAATGTCATTATTATATATACAGTATATATATATACATACATACTGTATATAATGACATTATATATATATATATATATATATATATATATATATATATATATATATATATATATATATATATATATATATATAGGTGTGAGGCCTTTTAATTTTAATTGTCATAATTAAAATGCCTCACACTATTAAATATGACATTAAAAGTGTCGTAATAATGACACTTTTAATGTCATTATATATATATACAGTATATATATATCATACATACTGTATATAATGACATTATATATATATATGGTGTGAGGCCTTTTAATTTTAATTGTCATAATTAAAATGCCTCACACTATTAAATTGACATTAAAAGTGTCGAAATAATGACACTTTTAATGTCATCATTATATATATATATTCAATTCAATACAGTTCTGTCCTTGTCTTTTAATGTTATTATTATGACACTTTTAATGCAAAGTTGCTCTAGAAGTTGCAGTGAAAGTCCATTAAAAGTGCCAACCTTGCATTAAAGTGACTTTATTTTCAAAATAATGCGAAGTTGGCACTTTTAATGCAGCTTTGCATTAAAAGTGTCATTATTTACCGAATGACACTTCATGACAACAGTCATGAACATTCATAAAGACTCCTTCATGTTCATGACAGATGTTATGTCATGTTTATCATGTCATGTCAGTCTTATGCACTGACAGGTATACCTACCTAATAGACAGGTAGGTATACCTGCCTGTCTATCAATAGGTAGGCAGGTATCTTTCTACCTGCCTACCTATTGATAGACCTATCTATTTTAGCTAGCTAACCTATGTAGCATCATGTTTGTAGAGACCCGGAGAGAATTTATGTTTAAAGTAGAATTATTTAACTAATAGACAAAATTACAGACAATATCTATCTGTTTGTCTGTATGTCTGTCATTTGTGTTTGTAGAGAAACCGGAGCTCCCGGAGAAAACTTTAGTTTAAAGCAAGATTAGTTGATTTTACTAAGAGAGCAAATTACAGTGTCTGTCTGTCTGTCACTTGTGTTTTTAGAGAAACTGGAGCACCCAGAGAAAACTTATATTTGAAGAAGGATTACTTAATTTTACTAATAAATAAAATTACAGACAATGTCTGTCTGTCTGTCTGTCTGTCTGTCTATTGTTTTTGTAGGAAAACTGGAGCACCCAGAGAAAACCTTTTGTTAAAATGACTTATGCTACCTTCAAAGCTAAGGCCTCATATGTCTGACGTTGCTAACGGAAAATATTACAAAGATGTTTTGTAAATGATAAGTGAAAGCCGCTGTTTTCACAGACAGGCTGAAGAGAAAAGGAAAGACTGGTTTGAAGAGCCATCCGTCCGTCCATCCATCTATCCGTCCATCCATCCATCCATCTATCCATCCATCAGTCCGTCCATCCATCTATCCGTCCATCCATCCATCCATCCATCCATCCATCCGTCCATCCATCCATCTATCCGTCCATCCATCCGTCCGTCTGTCCATCCATCCATCCGTCCGTCCGTCCATCCATCCATCCATCTTCTTCTCTTCTTCGGTTTCATGTGGCCGGCAGCCTAAGAGCGGCATCCCAAACTTCCTTGGATGGGAATTTTCCATTTTTAGAACTCTGTTGGCAATTCTTAGAGACGTGCACAGATTTGGAGTTTAGTGAGGGAAGTTTGACAGTATTGGTATTGGTAACTTTCTGACAGCTCAGTGAAGGTCTGCAAACCTTGCTGGTTTTTCCTTCATCATGTTTGTCAGAATACGTCGTTCTTCCCTCACAGGACTTGGAGCAACTTCTCTCTGGTCTTGCTGCTGGCAGAGTCTCCTTAACGTCGTCATAAACAGGCTGTTTGCATTGTCAAGATGGATACTTTTAATACGTTCACCTCCACACACTCTCTCTAACTCAATTAAGGATAACATGTCTTTCCTCTCAGCCTCACGAAGTTCCTTCTTCTCCTGCTGTTGTCGTCGTATCTGATAATCCCCACGAGTCGGTCAGAGACTTGGTAGCTGCAGCTTTTTTCTCTTTCGCCAGTTTTTCAAGCTTCTGCTCCTGCAGCTTCCCGATGTTTCATTTCTTTCAATGACCTATCTCCATAATTGTCCTTTTTCGCGTCTTCTTTCTTCTTTATTAGGGACAGTTGGTGTACACTAATTTTTGACGTATTTCACGACTCCTGTCCTTGTCATCAATGTACTGATGTCTAGTAGCCAATTCATCAGCCAGAGGTTTTTGCTTCGGAGTTTTCTCCTGCTGCTGTATTTGATGTGATAATTTGGTAACTTCATCCTTGGCCATCTTGTTGCATTGCTTATTGTGTAAAAGAACATCATAATCAGTTTCTTTCTTTAATATATTCTTTAAACTGTCCCCTCTAGATTTCTTTTGCTCTTTTTTGGTAAGTTGAGCCTCATTATGTCTCAAAAATTCCGGCTTTTCTCTTTCTTCTGTCTCTTCATTTCCATTTCTTCATTTTTATGCAGTCCATCTGACTGCATTATGGCAGCCATTTGTTGACCTTTCAATTCAGCCTTCTCCATGTTTTTCTGCTTTTTTATTGAACCTGGTGTCCCATGTATCAGTCAGAATCTGTTTCATTTTATCTTTCTTCTCCCTCTCTTGTTCCTCTTTTAACTTTTGGGTAACATGCTGCTTGGCCCTCTCTGCACGACGCTTTTCCTCCAAAAGGATGTAATAGCAGTTCTTTTTTCTTTATTTCATCCAGATTGTTATAAACAATTTTCTTGCAATCCTGTTGAGATGGAACCTTTTCAGGACGCGTGTTTTGAATATAGGCGGAAAGCCTTCATTTGACTCCCGCTTAGCCATTTCTTTTACTTTTAAAGGCTTTTTAAACAGTTTGTCTTTTCCAGAGAAACCTCGCTGTAATAAGCTGTGGACGCGTAGGGAGCTCTTTGGCTCAGCAGTCTTTCCGTCATTTTTCTTTCAGGTTCCGTATCTTTAGTGTATTTAGTCCAGTAAGAAACATAGGTGTTTAAAGATTCTTCCTGTTCTCGAAGTCGGTTCGATTCTTCATTCGGTTCCGTCTTCTGTCTTGTCCTTAGCAAAGGATTAATAATCTTAGGTAATTGAACGGGAATCCATCTTCCGTTTCTGTCTAACAATGAAAAGAGAACAATTAACTATAAATCCGCTGGGGTTCTGCAAGTCTGGCTCTAGAACACAAGTGACAAACTATTTAAGAGGTTTCAGAGCTGATGTCATAGCTCTATGACACAAAGCATCTGATCCTAGTGACATCATCAGTCAGGTAGAAGTGTCGCATTAGTTGCTATTGCTATGGTAACCAGGAAAAGCTCTGAAGTGATTCCCACCTTCTAGTAAAGGAGATGTTCAAACCATTAAAACATTTCCAAATAAATTCGTTCATATTAAGACAAATGAAACTTTTCCCAACATATTAGACTAGTTTCTGCCAATGTGGCTGTAATTGATATGGGCTTAACAATGTGCAAAACACAATCACCCCGGTTTCCCATTGAATCTGCTCAACAGTGTTTTCCTCATCAAAAGAGGTTTTGTGAGGAAAAGTGTTTGATGAACTCAGGTTAAACTGTGGCCGTTTCTCATTTAGACATCTTAAGGGCTTTTTTCCTTTATCCTCGTTTTATTTTGTATAACATATGACTTCCAGTTTTTGATTTGATGTTATTTTATTTTTATTTTTGCTCTATATATGTTGTAGAATGGCAGCTTAACGACAGAAAGGAACAGAAGACAAGTTACAACAACGTGTTAAAATGTGTCTAGTTATTAGCGAACCCCTTGATAGAGGCACAAGGTATGTTTGTTTGTAAATAAGGATGGTTCTAATTTTGTAATCGATTGAAATTGTGAATTTGTTGTATATAAACACTAGGGCATAGTTTTGAATTAGAGTTGATATTTTTAGAGGTGAATATTATTTTTAGTTGAAATGTTCTGGTTGTGTTTTTGTAGCTTACACTGTCCTTTGTGTGTGTGTGTGTGTGTGTGTGGGTGTGGTGTGGGTGTGTGTGTGTGTGTTTGTGCATACAGCTATTACAATGAAACTCAGGGTTACTTTCCAATAAACCTCACGTTCATCAGTAAAGCCACAATCCTTCATTTGGGGCTGGGGGTGTTACACACTTTTTTATCTTTAATCCTATTAGGCTGCTGTTCATGCTTGTATATATGTGTGGCCCAGTGTAGACAAATGAGCCAAACACATTCAACTGAAAAACGGAAAGTGGGGTTTTATTCCCGACTGTCCTCAGATGGAACAGTATTAATTTTGGTTTGATTTGTATGGAAGCGCATTGCTATCACACAGGAAAAAAAAATATTTAGAGTGCCATCACGTTATAGCGTGATACTTATCTTAGACGTGATACGTATCTTGTTTAAACGTGATAATTGTATGTCCAGGAAGTGGCGGTTTTATGCTAGGCTAGCACAGTGGCTAACTGTACTAGCTTCCCTTGGTCAAGTTTCCCTTCATGTTTGGTCTAAAACATGGAGAGACACGGATGCTGCTTTGCACTGTGGTTAAAACCATTAATAGCATGATGAGCAGGATCCTAAACAGAACCGGACTGCACAGAAGGAAACGTCAGTCCAGTCCTCTAACTGTGGCGGCGATCCTAACTGACCGTCTGGATCAAAGCTGAATTTGGTTTCCGATTGTAGCTTCTGATTTTGGGGCTTTTGGAAACCAAGCCCCAAAAGCTATTTTTTCCAGCCGACTATGTAATCTTAACAAGCTCAATTTTTTGTAGGGGTCTGGGACTGTTTAATAAAGATTTATTAGGCCACAAAAATGCTACCAGAGCTAATTTGACCGACGGAAAAAAAATTCAAAAATTGACAAAATTGTGTATTTTTTTGACCACTTCTCAAATTTGTATCTTTCATACAAATAAATAAAACTTCTCTACTAAAGATAAATTAGGCCGCTGAATAATATAAAGTCATCCATTTTGGCCATCTTTAATAGTTTCAAGATATTGGTGGTAGAAAACAGGGATTTTTTGTTTGTTTTTTAAAATATCTAATTTTAGGGAATTTTTGACTTGCACCAAAATGTTTATTTTTTTTAATGCATTTCATTGAAACTTCCTTCTTAGATGTTAATTAGGCTGCTTCATCAGATAAAAACATTCATTTATGGCAATCTTTAGTAGTTTTGTTTTATTTTGCAGACTGAAAATACAGATCGTTTTTTAGATTTCTTTTTTTATGGAAAATTCCCTACTACCCACCATCTGAAAAAGTGCCAAAGAAAGTACAGTTTTTTTATATATATATAAAAGGTGTCCAGAATATATTATTTCAGTATAGATACTGTCACTTCATCATGATGCCGCCCACATGATGATGCCCTGGGCGGTTGTCCACGCCGCCCAGTCTGAACATTTAATGATTCAATTACATTGAATCACCTGTTTGAACAGCATGTGATGACCGCTGCGTCTGTTGGTTTTCTATTACTCTTCTATCAATTATTTGCCATGTGAAATATTACGCCTTATATAGCGATGTTAGACTGCTTTATCTTTTAACACAGCTTCAACGGTAAATAAATAAATAAATAAATAAACGGATCTGGGTAAAGAATTGACCCATAATTTCCAGATTCGTGTTCTGAGTTTAATCCGCTCAGTAACTTTCTCGAAATCACGCATTACATAATCGGATTTGAGTCCAACTCCTTTCGGGTGTTTATCGTCACCATGACCGAGGTTGTTCAATCAAGGTAGCACAGATTACCACCGGAAGTACTCTTCAAAATAACTTTAGCTGAAGTAATTAGACCAAAACTTGAATGGGGTCTGCAAACTAGATTAATTTCTGTTGTATCTGTGGTCTCCAAAAAATAGATCCTTCCCCTCAAAAAAAATAAAAAATGTTGGCCTGTGTTGCTGTGTTTGTTCACCCCAAAGAAGTCAATTGACCCCAGGGCCAGTTAATAATCAACCAATGCAAAAAAAATTAAAAAAAATATTCATATGGGGCCCATTCACAAGTGTCTGCTACAATGTACAATTAAAGTGTTATCACTAAATTATATTGATGCCAGTCATGTTGGATTTTGAACTTGGAAAGAAACTTCATATTTTCTCATGTGGACGTTTGACCTCGGGGACCCTGCCTGTTAATTTTCCTTTCCTTAAGAAGTTTCAGCTTCTGAGCGAAGTTCACAATTCGACTGATACCAGCTAAATAGTTCTTTCCTTCACCTGAAGAAGAAAAAGTACACTGAAACTGTGTTTGTTATAAAATTTCAAAGATTCCCTATTCGAGAAATTTCTTAAAACATTTTTGCGTCAATGTGAAATTCAGCTTTTAATTTGGAATCAGATTTCCGCTTTCCGCCTCAGATGGCGTCGAACTTGACGCGGCGGCGCGTTTATAATCCGCTCGAGCGACGAGTAAACAACCGAAAGACCAACAGCGGATGATTCTCGTCATTTCTCGGCGAGACTCGGCGCTCGGCGGACGTGGCTCGGACGACGAGGCGACTGCTTTCCTTCCCAACCCGACCCGTCACCGACCCTGCGTGTAAATGTTCACAGACAAGATGATGATGTCCCCGTGGGACCGCTGGTACTCCACAAGCTGCTGCCTGTGCTGCCATGTCCGCACAGGAACCATCATCCTGGGGGTCTGGTATATGGTGAGCATCCGTCTGCGTCCCACTGCATCCCTGTAGACATTCGGCAGCAAGCGGGGAAGCGTGGCCTCGTTGGAGGGATTCAGGTTGGATACTGCACTCCAACAAAAGGATGAAATATTATTTCAGGGTATTCTGGTCATTTTTATGGGTTTGTAAGCCTGTCGCAATAAGCAATTAATCAATTAATCGCGTGATAAGTTAAAAGCCCCCCCATTAATGTCCATTCTGACTATTCATATTTTTTGAAGGGCTATTTTGCTTAAAGAAACTTTGTAATCTAATTTATTTACGGTTTCGGTTGCGTTTGGTTTAATTTTCAGTTGATTGTTTTTTGGTCTTTTTTTATTGTTATTTTTTATATAACAATATATATACATTTAAAATATCTTCCTTGTCGAGGATAAAGTGTTCTTTACAAAATTGAAACTTATTGATCTCGCAGAGGGCTGAATTTGAATTATTATGCTGTTATCTACACATGACTTAAAAACGGTCTCAAAATAATGTAATAATAATGTTTTCTTTTATCGCAATAATTTCTGTGATAATTTATCGTCCAGTAAAATGTTATCGTGACAGGCCAATAGTTTGTTATTGTTTACCTCTAAGATCGTTAGGCTATAACTAGCGCAGCAGATGACGTGTGCAGCTAAATGTAGGCAACTATCACAGTTTATTCCGGGTTATTGTCTCCTAATTGAAAACGAGGGGAAAACTCAGCAGCATTTTGAAGTCAATTTAAAGGGCCTGTGGAAAAATCCTTTTTCTGCCTGCTATTAATAAATCAGCAGCAGGTCTCTTCAGGTAGCAGGTTTGGTGTCAGGTTGCCTATTGAATGCGAAGAATGCTCCGTTGCTTCACCCCATCAATAGGGATGAATGAGTCATCAGCATAACCAACTGCACAAGCCAGAGATTGTGTTGCACCAAAACACAAATTTCCAAGCAGACCTTTAACGTTCCTGTGTTTATAACATCGACTTTACGTCCTGCACAACACCTAGAGTTCATGTGTGCATTTTAAGTTCTACAGCTCCACTGTAATTTGCCCGTTTCTTACCCGTATGTCCTGTGTCCCTAAAGCTCATCAATGCCGTGGTGTTGCTCATCCTGCTCACGGCCCTCAGTGATCCAGAAAAGTATCATCTGACCAGTGCCGAGTTGGCCAATGACCTGGATGTCATGGATGATGCCAGTAAGTATCCTAAAAACAAAGTTATAAGTAGAACTTCACAGTTTGTTTTCCACCCAACACGCTACTATGCACTACCTGGTCTATCATACAAAACCCTGCTGAAATACATTGAAGTTTGTTACTGTGACATAAAAATATGGGAAAATTTAAGGGGTATTAATATTGCTGCAAGGCACTATATCTAGTACGCCTTTGGTACTTTTGCTGTAAGATGAATTAATCGACAAGTGTTATTAATATAATATAAAGGTAAGGGTTGTTCCTGCTCTGTTTGAAGCTAGATTTTCTGATTACTTTATGGTTTTCTCTGTGAAACTAAGGCGACACTTGACTGTTTTGCTAGACGACCTCTCTAACTAGTGGACAGTAAACACCTTTGTGTGACTTTAACATCCCAAATCACAGTCATGCAAACCTACTTTCCATCTGTCCAAAGAATTAGATAAATCCGTCTTAGCCCAGGAGTGCTCTGGTCTCGTTTGGCCGGAGTTTACCGGCACCACATGGCATTCATTCAGATTCCCTGATTCAGAATGACTGTAAAGTCCCCGGATTAGAGTCACCCTGTAAGGCTGGCTGCGTTCCAGCTGGTGCAGTGTCACCTCTTCTTTTGAAACACACACGAAAACTAGAACACTTTTAATGTGATTTATTTATCTGAGGGGTTTTCAGTGCCAAGGCTGGACAAACACTAAAAGTCAGAGAGAACGTCAATGCAGTTTCGGACTGTTATTGTTTACTGATCTGAGATCATCTTTTAATTTTACTCAATAAGAAAACTAATACAGTCAACGAAGACCACGCTACACAATCAATAAAAATATTATTTTTATTAGGACTTATGATTATCTACTCTATGAATATATAATTAATGGCAACTACATATTTTTGTAGAGACTAAGGAAACTGGAAACGGCTTTTTTTAACACCCTGATGTTTGCTTTGCACTTGTTTGAAAGTAAAGCTCTGCTAAACGAATGTTAAGGTGACTAATGGATTTAAAATCACCAGGAGCCAAAGACTAGAAGTTAAAAGTAACTTGTTGCTGTATGTTAGCTAAATTTGTTGTCCGCTAGTAGCAAACATAGCTAATAGCCACCAACAATCCAGCGCAACATGTCCAGATTAGCTGGAACACAAAATAGAGTATTATTGTACAGTTGCTCTATTATGGAAAAAAAAATGTAATCACACTTATTTCTCCTTAAATTTATGGCACTTAAAGAACAATATAGGAATATACTTTCAAATCAGATTGAAAAAAAAAAATTGCTAAGAATACTTTTTTTTAATCAATTGATTTTTTTTTTCTTGTAATTGTCTAAATACAAATGAGATTAATTGTATATCAGGTCTGCAGTCGCACTTTCATTTTTGGTGTTCAACATTCTCAGGTACTGATTCTGTCAGCTCTCTTGACATTCAGGTAAATTAGCCGCTGCAAACAAAGGGACGTATTTTCTGGACCAGATGTGATTCACTGGATGACTCATAGCTGCAGTTTATTAAAGAAATGCTGGATAATAAGTTATTGATTCACATGACGAGCAAGATGTTGTCTCGGTGAACTGTTCCAGTACCGCCGGTGCTTTATCTGATTGTACCAAGCTCTTATTTTACGTAACACAGTTATTGGTTTTCCTCTGTTACGCTGAGTGTGATGTGAGGTAAAAGGAACAGTGAGTGACCCAAAAACTGAGGTTCATCCCTTTTCTGCTTGACCGATGCGACGCACCTTTATTGTTTCTATTTCTAGTCTGAATTTCTAATATACAGTATATATATATATTTATTTATTTATTTTTTGCTATACAGAAGCCAACCGATGGAGAGCCCGCTTACAAGCAGAACAACCTTCCTGCTTCGACAGAGCAAAGTAAGAACGTCGCACTTGGTCCAATGCTTCTCAAGGGGGCGCTGTTCAGGCATGTTTTGATTATACTTGCAGTGTAGTCATACCTTTTTCTAAGTAAAAACTAACGAATCAGTAAATTTTGTTATCAAAGTAAACAACTAAAAATCTATTTTGCTTTAATTTTTCTATTTGGTAAAAAAGAAAAGTTGTAAGACAATTAATAAGAGTTATTAAAGGGACAGTATCATCATAAATCAACTTATTTTTTTTTTGTTTTACATTATAGCGTATCTGGAGTGTTTCTTTCATAAATTTTCAATAAATACTTTAATCTCCCATGGCAACCATTCACCTGTGCCAAACACCTGGCAGGACTTAGCTCCGCCTTTAAGACGTAGCTCCTCCTCAGTTTCCAGCTTTCTGCCTCACAGAGCGGCCCTCCTTTACAACTCTCCACTCAGCTCCTTCAGACTAGCCAGCAGCAATTAGCAAAACACCTGGTGGAACTGCTCATCTGCTGAGCTCATTATAGGAGTCGGGGTAATTTGGTCAGGCAAGTACAAAATGTCTTGGATTAGGCATTTTAAATGCTGAAAAGTCAGACTTGTTCCCAAAAAATTGCAAAACTAAAAGAAAATCACAGAAAGTTGTTTTTTTTTTTTTTTTGGTAATCCAAGAGTTCTATTGTGCTTCAACTTTTCAAAACGACTAGTTCTCCATGATTAAATTTTCTGCCTCATGCGTTGAAGGTGTTCTTTGCCTCGTTTCCACAGAAAAAAATCGAAGAGAGCCAAGTGCCCAAACCTGCGAAGAAGAAGAAGGCGAGGAGAGAGACATGAGACGCCTCCGTATGCAAGAGACTTCACATCCTGCTTATGCAACACCTTCTCTGACAGGGATTTGGAACGACGGTCGCCGTTGACGAACTTTACCAGGAGGGAGGAAAAAAAAAAAAAACGTGTCCGAAAACAACTTTTTTTTTTTTTTTTAAATACACATCATGTGCCAGTTTGGTGGATCCTTGAAAAGTGAAATTTTAATGCAGTGCAATCTAATGTGATGGGGTGTTGATGGTTTCTATGTATGCATTTGATCTTTCTGATAATGTCTTCTAATTCCACTGAATCAAATAACTGAAGGAGCTGTAATTTAGTCCTTAGACCTGTAGGAAAAATACTGATGAAGTTTAGAAATCTGTGGCGGCGGCTGACGAGCGCCGCTCACTGTGCAGAGAGTAACTGTTTCTCAACACTGGGCCGAACGGGGTGAACCGGCCTTCTTTTAACCTGCTCTGATGTCGGTGGTTTCAGACCAGCGGCTGGAAGCTCTACGAGATGTAAACTGTCGTGATGTAAATGAGCCTCGTCAGGCACAGGAAAGGGACTCGCGTCGACTCCGCGGTTCTTGCTTTTTCTTCCTGTGATTCTGGGGGAAAAAAAAATGTCACCACCTCTGTCCATCTTGTTCGTCTCGTCCGTTTTGCTGCCGTGTGTCGACAAAATGTTCTCTTGCTGTCTTTTTTTTTTTTTTACGGCCGGTTGCTGTCTTTCAGCCGCAGTCATGCTGAAAGTTGGGGGCATCTGATGGCAAACGCGTCATTGTTGTCAGCCTCTTAGTTTTGTTTTTGTTTTTTTTGTTTTCCACCTCTGCTTGATTCAGAAGTCCTCAGAATCGTTTTGTAAAACTTATTTGTAATAAAAGAAAAGCTAAAGCCATATGTAAAAAGACTAAATAAAGGCCAGTTTTTCTATCTTTCGTCTAATGAATACCACTTTTACTATCTCATGATACATTGATATAGCAAATACGGTACTTTTATTTAAAATAAGTGTAAATCTTAAATTTGAGTAAATTTTGAATCCTTATAGCTTTTATGAATCTGTTCCAGAGGTGTGACCAAGTCACTGTGTTGCAAGTCTCAAGTAAGTCTCAAGTCTTTGTCCTCAAGTCCGAGTCAAGTCTCAAGTAAAGACAGGCAAAAGTCGAGTCAAGTCTCAAGTCAGGAACCTTTAATTTCAAGTCATTTCGAGTCGTTTTTATTTTATTTTTTTTTTAATAATTTGCAATTATACAAAAAATTCAAATAATAGACCATTTGTTCGTTTTAAAATATGTATTTATCTCAAATGATAGAACATGTGTAGCTGAACACAAAGTATAAAAAACATTTTTAAATTGGACCACTTTATTGCCCAGTTCTGTTAAACTTGATATTCAATCAAAAAAGACGAAAATGCTGACATTTCCACAGCACAATACAAAGAACCATAACAGCAGTTTTTTCCTCTTTTCTCTGACCTGTCAAAACAATATATTGTCAATATAATTTCCCAACGTAGATGTCTTCAATACACCAACCATCCTTAGATGATACTAAACCCGGCTCATCATCATGATGGGACAGAGAGACTCTGTTCCCTGTGTTCAGGTCCAGAATCTGCTTTCTGTTCCGGAGCCCCGCTCACTATCCACCGGCTTCCTGAGCTAACACGGTGCACATTATTTGTGGAGGCATTTGAAGGACCGGATTTATGGTAAATCATCACCAATTTAACCCGGAGTACACATGCTAACCCGAAGTTAGCTAAAGTCAACTATCTTACAGCAAAAGAAAAGTGCCACCTACCGATCTCTGTGAAGCTTCAAATGCCGGACAAAGTTGGACGTCGTGGCATCTCCATCCGATATTCTCTTCTTGCATGTTTTACAAGTTGCAGTTCGTTTTTTAGTCGAAAGTTCATAACCTACGTAGCCAAAAGAAATTACTCGCGGAAGCATATTCGAGCGGTTATTTCTATTTCGTTCCCTGAGCTCTGTAACTTTGCCGCGTTTTTTTAAACGTCCAAATCCTGTTAATTTGATTGGTTGTGCTGCAGCTACGTACACATACATACATAAGGAGAGAGGAAAAACATAGTGACGGTCTGCGCATATTGATACGGAATGAGTGAAATTAATTAATGACGCCACTTTATAAATAATGTGTTTTAAATTTTAAGACTTTGAGTAAAAAATATCAAGTCTTTTCAAGTAAACAGCTTCAAGTCGAGTCAAGTCCCAAGTCAATGGCATGAAAGTCAAAGTCAAGTCCGAGTCTTTGAGCATTTTTTCAAGTCAAGTCTCAAGTCGTGATTTTAACGACTCGAGTCTGACTCGAGTCCAAGTCATGTGACTCGAGTCCCCACCTCTGATCTGTTCTGTTTCAAATCAAAACATGGGGGAAAAAAAAAAGTCAGGAAAACTCCTTTCACTCTATAAACTGAATAATAGCGAGCGTCCCTGTACTACTCATTAATTGTGTAATCACTTTGTTCTATGATTAAATGAATGAAGTGTATGGAGTTGACCCCATTGATATACACTGCTAAATATCAGAGATGGATTCCATTCCAGAGCTGTACTATTTAACAAGTCATCTACATTTCTTGGTTTTTTACCACTTGTGATGTAATCTAGTTCTCTGTTGGTTCAATGTCTGGCGAGTGAAAAAGTTACTTCATGACATGAATCCTGCTGATCTGGAGCCAACAGATCTGGAGCCAACAGCTCACTTGTCTGTGGTTGGCTTCTTGAAATGCACATTATCAAGATCAAATCCTCTTCAGTGTAAGGCAATTACTTTTTCAAGTTTTTTGGTGTATTCAATCTGAGCCATGATCCCAAGTATATAATAATAATAATAATAAGGCCTGAGATCAAAGTATGAGATCTCAGGCTCCACATGGCATTGAACAAACAAACGTTTTACTGACATTTCCTGACTGGATCGCTCTTTAAAAACATCATCTACTGCATCCATAAGAGCAATCTGTTTTTCCACAGAATGAATGATGTCACTCATTCAGGTCTGAACTTTTAGATCAGACCTAAAAGTCAGAACCAGTCTAGGATCTGACTTTTAGGGGTGCTTAGCCCCCAGTAAGGCTAAGACCCATGAAAAGATATTTGCTGGTGCAGTTTTCTAAATCTAACTGCTTATTTACATACATTCACAAACAGAATGAAGAAATATGTTGTCAGTAATTCATAGAGTAAACAATATTCATTTTACTCAAACATATACCTATAAAGAGTCAAATCAGAGAAACTTTAAATGTTTTCCAGAGGTGTATAAACTCAGTTTGAAACAGAATCTCAAGATCACATCATACCTGCCAACATTAATGAGACACAAGCAGCTGTGGAGAGACAGTCCTGGTGTGATCTGCTCTCCCAGAAATTAAAATCAAATCTACTCAAAACTGCATTTAAAGTCATTGAAGAACTTTTTCCTAAATTCATAGGATTAATAAACCTAAAACCAGTTTATTATCAAGGTAGAAGTTCAGGTTAATGACTAGTGAAAACTAGTCATTAACCTGAACTTTATTTGAAAATCATACTTAGAAATTTAATTACCCTTATTTTTATTTGAACATTATGCGGCTGTTGGCCTTTTTTACAAGAATGTTTGTCCATTTATAGAAAAGTAGACATGATGAGTCGAGTTTTACTATTTCAGTTCACAGTTCATGAAGTGGGCCTGTCATAGTTTCAGTACCAAACACCTTTTTGTTCACACAGAAACATCCTAACATTCTGTTCTGTTCTTTAGTTGGACATTATTTAAGTGACTCCAGAGAGATTTGGGAAATTAATGTATATAAGGTGTGAAGCCTTTTAATTGTCATAATTAAAGGCCTCACACTTTTAATTGTCATTATTATGACACTTTTAATGTCATTATATACAGTATATAAAAAAAAAATTCCCTTCTCACCCACCCATAAGAGCGGGTGGTTCTTATCCTCTGATAAGAACCACCCGCTCTTATCCTCTTATCCTCTGAGCTCAGGTCCTCTACCAGAGGCCTGGGAGCTTGAGGGTTCTGCGCAGTATCTTGGCTGTGCAAGGACTGCATTTCTGGACTGAGATGTCTGATGTTGTTCCTGGGATCTGTTGTAGCCATTGGTCCAGATTGGGGGTGACTGCCCCGAGGGCCCCGATGACCTTCACCTTCCAGGCCCTCTCCAGTTCCTCCCTGAGGCCCTGGTATTTCTCTAGTTTCTCGTGCTCCTTTTTCCTGATGTTGCAGTCGCTTGGTATTGCTATTCAATGGTATAATATTCAATGCTGCATTCACATTCTCAATGATCTCTGATGGTACTTCACTCAGCCGTTGTAATTGGCGCCGAGAAGGTCTGGTTGTCATTCGGGTCATGATTTTCTCTCTCAGGTCAGCAGCCGTCTCGTTCAGCTCTGATTCGCTCTGATTCGGGGGGCCGTGTATCCCCTGACTGGGTGGGGACTTAACTACATGTCACAGTTCTGACATCCAGGTTCCTCCTTTTTGCCGTAGCATTTGTGTTGTATCTCGTCAATCTCAAGTTGTGATAGCAGTTGCCGTTTGCGGATGTTGGAACACTGAGCTACTAGTTGTTTAGCGCTTAGTGTTGACTGGGGATGTCGAAGTAACCATTCCTTCACCAGTCTTTGCATGTAACCTCTCTGATTAGGGTTACTTGAGTAGTAGCATTCCAACAGATCCACATTTTCATCTCTCGCCCATTTCCGTCTTGTTCCAGTAGCCCATTTGTCATCAAGGTGCTCTGGTTCCCCAACACCTGACGCAGACCTTGTTTGGCCGGGCGACGTCTGAGCCGGCATGTTATGCATTTTTGTGTCTCTCATGGTATGAGGTAGGCAGTAGCTTGAACGGTCTTGCCTAAGGACCCAGACTATACTGATATACTGATGCCTTATCTATTGAGCTATCCAACCAGCTATATATATATATATATATATATATATATATATACAGTATATATATATTTTTATATATTATTATATAATAATATAATATATAATAATATATTATAATTAATATATTATTATATATATATATATATAAGTTAATATATATAAGGTGTGAGGCCTTTTAATTTTAATTGTCATAATTAAAGGCCTCAAACTTTTAATTATGACATTAAAAGTGTCATAATAATGACACTTTTAATGTCATTATATATATACAGTATATACACTGCCTGGCCAAAAAAAAAGGTCACCACCAAAAAATGGTCACACTCTCTAATATTTTGTTGGACCGCCTTTAGCTTTGATTACAGCCCGCATTCGCTGTGGCATTGTTTCAATAAGCTTCTGCAGTGTCAAAGGTTTATTTCCATCCAGTGTTGCATTAATCTTTCACCAAGATCTTGTATTGATGATGGGAGAGTCTGACCACTGCGCAAAGCCTTCTCCAGCACATCCCAAAGATTCTCAATGGGGTTAAGGTCTGGACTCTGTGGTGGCCAATCCATGTGTGAAAAAGATGTCTCATGCTCCCTGAACCACTCTGTCACAATGTGAGCCCGATGAATCCCGGCATTGTCATCTTGGAATATGCCCGTTCCATTTGGGAAGACAAAATCCATTGATGGAATAACCTGGTCATTCAGTATATTCAGGTAGTCAGCTGACCTCATTCTTTGGGCACACAATGTTGCTGAACCTAGACCTGACCAACTGCAGCAACCCCAGATCATAGCACTGCCCCCACAGGCTTGTACAGTAGGCACTAGGCATGATGGGTGCATCACTTCACCTGCCTCTCTTCTTACCCTGATGCGCCCATCACTCTGGAACAGGGTAAATCTGGACTCATCAGACCACATGACCCTCTTCCATTCCTCCAGAGTCCAATCTTTATGCTCCCTAGCAAATTGAAGCCTTTTTTTCTGGTTAGCCTTTCTGATTAGAGGTTTTCTTACGGCTACACAGCTGTTCAATCCCAACCCCTTGAGTTCCCTTCGCATTGTGCGTGTGGAAATGCTTTTGCGTTCACAATTAAACATACTCCTGAGTTCTGCTGTTGTTTTTCTTCGATTTGATTTGACCAAACGTTTAAGTAATCGCCAATCACGATCGTTCAGGATTTTTACCGACCACATTTCTTCCTGGAAGACGATGGTTCCCCACCATCCTTCCAGTTTTTAATGATGCGTTGGACAGTTCTTAACCCAATTCTAGTAGTTTCTGCAATCTCCTTAAATGTTTTCTCTGCTTGATGCATGCCAATGATTTGACCCTTCTTAAACAGACTAACGTCTTTTCCACGACCACAGGATGTGTCTTTTGCCATGGTTGTTTAAGAAATGAGGAGTTACTCATTGCATCAGCTGGGGTTAAATAACTTGTTGCCAGCTGAAAGATGCCTATGCAGTACTTATCCAATAGGAGGCTTGTACCTATTTGCTTAGTTAAATCCAGGTGGCGACTTTTTTTTTGGCCAGGCAGTGTATATATATATATATACATACTGTATATAATGACATTATATATATATATATATATATATATATATATATATATATATATATATATATATATATATATATATATATATATATATATATAAGGTGTGAGGCCTTTTAATTTTAATTGTCATAATTAAAGGCCTCAAACATTTAATTATGACATTAAAAGTGTCATAATAATGACAATTTTAATGTCATTATATATATACAGTATATATATATATATTATTATATGATAATATAATATATAATAATATATTATAATTAATATATATATATATATATAATATTAATATATAAGTTAATATATATAAGGTGTGAGGCCTTTTAATTTTAATTGTCATAATTAAAATGCCTCACACTATTAAATATGACATTAAAAGTGTCGTAATAATGACACTTTTAATGTCATTATATATATATACAGTATATATATATATATATACATACTGTATATAATGACATCATATATATATATATAACTTAATATATATATGGTGTGAGGCCTTTTCATTTTAATTGTCATAATTAAAAGGCCTCACACTTTTAATTATGACATTAAAGTGTCGAAATAATGACACTTTTAATGTCATCATTATATATATATATTCAATTTAATACAGTTCTGTCCTTGTCTTTTAATGTTATTATTATGACACTTTTAATGCAAAGTTGCTCTAGAAGTTGCAGTGAAAGTCCATTAAAAGTGCCAACCTTGCATTAAAGTGACTTTATTTTCAAAATAATGCGAAGTTGGCACTTTTAATGCAGCTTTGCATTAAAAGTGTCATTATTTACCGAATGACACTTCATGACAACAGTCATGAACATTCATAAAGACTCCTTCATGTTCATGACAGATGTTATGTCATGTTTATGATGTCATGTCAGTCTTATGCACTGACAGGTATACCTACCTAATAGACAGGTAGGTATACCTGCCTGTCTATCAATAGGTAGGCAGGTATCTTTCTACCTGCCTACCTATTGATAGACCTATCTATTTTAGCTAGCTAACCTATGTAGCATCATGTTTGTAGAGACCCGGAGAGAATTTATGTTTAAAGTAGAATTATTTAACTAATAGACAAAATTACAGACAATATCTATCTGTTTGTCTGTATGTCTGTCATTTGTGTTTGTAGAGAAACCGGAGCTCCGGAGAAAACTTTAGTTTAAAGCAAGATTAGTTGATTTTACTAAGAGAGCAAATTACAATGTCTGTCTGTCTGTCTGTCTGTCACTTGTGTTTTTAGAGAAACTGGAGCACCCAGAGAAAACTTATATTTGAAGAAGGATTACTTAATTTTACTAATAAATAAAATTACAGACAATGTCTGTCTGTCTGTCTGTCTGTCTGTCTATTGTTTTTGTAGGAAAACTGGAGCACCCAGAGAAAACCTTTTGTTAAAATGACTTATGCTACCTTCAAAGCTAAGGCCTCATATGTCTGACGTTGCTAACGGAAAATATTACAAAGATGTTTTGTAAATGATAAGTGAAAGCCGCTGTTTTCACAGACAGGCTGAAGAGAAAAGGAAAGACTGGTTTGAAGAGCCATCCGTCCGTCCATCCATCTATCCGTCCATCCATCCATCCATCTATCCATCCATCAGTCCGTCCATCCATCTATCCGTCCATCCATCCATCCATCCATCCATCCGTCCATCCATCCATCTATCCGTCCATCCATCCGTCCGTCTGTCCATCCATCCATCCGTCCGTCCGTCCATCCATCCATCCATCTTCTTCTGCTTGTCGGTTCATGTGGCCGGCAGCCTAAGAGCGGCATCCCAAACTTCCTTGGATGGGAATTTTCCTTTTTTAGAACTCTGTTGGCAATTCTTAGAGACGTGCACAGATTTGGAGTTTAGTGAGGGAAGTTTGACAGTATTGGTATTGGTAACTTTCTGACAGCTCAGTGAAGGTCTGCAAACCTTGCTGGTTTTTCCTTCATCATGTTTGTCAGAATACGTCGTTCTTCCCTCACAGGACTTGGAGCAACTTCTCTCTGGTCTTGCTGCTGGCAGAGTCTCCTTAACGTCGTCATAAACAGGCTGTTTGCATTTGTCAAGATGGATACTTTTAATACGTTCACCTCCACACACTCTCTCTAACTCAATTAAGGATAACATGTCTTTCCTCTCAGCCTCACGAAGTTCCTTCTTCTCCTGCTGTTTGCGTCGTATCTGATAATCCCACGAGTCGGTCAGAGACTTGGTAGCTGCAGCTTTTTTCTCTTTCGCCAGTTTTTCAAGCTTCTGCTCTGCAGCTTCCCGATGTTTCATTTCTTTCAATGACCTATCTTCCATAATTGTCCTTTTCGCGTCTTCTTTCTTCTTTATTAGGGACAGTTGGTTGTACACTAATTTTTGACGTATTTCACGACTCCTGTCCTTGTCATCAATGTACTGATGTCTAGTAGCCAATTCATCAGCCAGAGGTTTTTGCTTCGGAGTTTTCTCCTGCTGCTGTATTTGATGTGATAATTTGGTAACTTCATCCTTGGCCATCTTGTTGCATTGCTTATTGTGTAAAAGAACATCATAATCAGTTTCTTTCTTTAATATATTCTTTAAACTGTCCCCTCTAGATTTCTTTTGCTCTTTTTGGTTAAGTTGAGCCTCATTATGTCTCAAAAAATTCCGGCTTTTCTCTTTCTTCTGTCTCTTCATTTCCATTTCTTCATTTTTATGCAGTCTATCTGACTGCATTATGGCAGCCATTTGTTGCCTTTCAATTTCAGCCTTCTCCATGTTTTTCTGCTTTTTATATTGAACCTGGGTGTCCCATGTATCAGTCAGAATCTGTTTCATTTATCTTCTTCTCCCTCTCTTGTTCCTCTTGTAACTTTTGGTGTAAATGCTGCTTGGCCCTCTCTGCACGACGCTTTTCCTCCAAAAGGATGTAACTAGCAGTTTCTTTTTTCTTTATTTCATCCAGATTGTTATAAACAATTTTCTTGCAATCCTGTTGAGATGGAACCTTTTCAGGACGCGTGTTTTGAAATATAGGCGGAAAGCCTTCATTTGACTCCCGCTTAGCCATTTCTTTTACTTTTAAAGGCTTTTTAAACAGTTTGTCTTTTCCAGAAACCTCGCTGTAATAAGCTGTGGACGCGTAGGGAGCTCTTTGGCTCAGCAGTCTTTCCGTCATTTTTCTTTCAGGTTCCGTATCTTTAGTGTATTTAGTCCAGTAAGAAACATAGGTGTTTAAAGATTCTTCCTGTTCTCGAAGTCGGTTCGATTCTTCATTCGGTTCCGTCTTCTGTCTTGTCCTTAGCAAAGGATTAATAATCTTAGGTAATTGACGGGAATCCATCTTCCGTTTCTGTCTAACAATGAAAAGAGAACAATTAACTATAAATCCGCTGGGTTCTGCAAGTCTGGCTCTAGAACACAAGTGACAAACTATTTAAGAGGTTTCAGAGCTGATGTCATAGCTCTATGACACAAAGCATCTGATCCTAGTGACATCATCAGTCAGGTAGAAGTGTCGCATTAGTTGCTATTGCTATGGTAACCAGGAAAAGCTCTGAAGTGATTCCCACCTTCTAGTAAAGGAGATGTTTCAAACCATTAAAACATTTCCAAATAAATTCGTTCATATTAAGACAAATGAAACTTTCCCAACATATTAGACTAGTTTCTGCCAATGTGGCTGTAATTGATATGGGCTTAACAATGTGGCAAAACACAATCACCTGGTTTCCCATTGAATCTGCTCAACAGTGTTTTCCTCATCAAAAGAGGTTTTTGTGAGGAAAAGTGTTTGATGAACTCAGGTTAAACTGTGGCCGTTTCTCATTTAGACATCTTAAGGGCTTTTTTCCTTTATCTCGTTTTATTTTGTATAACATATGACTTCCAGTTTTTGATTTGATGTTATTTTATTTTTATTTTTGCTCTATATATGTTGTAGAATGGCAGCTTAACGACAGAAAGGAACAGAAGACAAGTTACAACAACGTGTTAAAATGTGTCTAGTTATTAGCGAACCCCTTGATAGAGGCACAAGGTATGTTTGTTTTGTAAATAAGGATGGTTCTAATTTTGTAATCGATTGAAATTGTGAATTTGTTGTATATAAACACTAGGGCATAGTTTTGAATTAGAGTTGATATTTTTAGAGGTGAATATTATTTTTAGTTGAAATGTTCTGGTTGTGTTTTTGTAGCTTACACTGTCCTTTGTGTGTGTGTGTGTGTGTGTGTGTGGGTGTGTGGGTGTGTGTGTGTGTGTTTGTGCATACAGCTATTACAATGAAACTCAGGGTTAACTTTCCAATAAACCTCACGTTCATCAGTAAAGCCACAATCCTTCATTTGGGGCTGGGGGTGTTACACACTTTTTTATCTTTAATCCTATTAGGCTGCTGTTCATGCTTGTATATATGTGTGGCCCAGTGTAGACAAATGAGCCAAACACATTCAACTGAAAAACGGAAGTGGGTTTTATTCCCGACTGTCCTCAGATGGAACAGTATTAATTTTGGTTTGATTTGTATGGAAGCGCATTGCTATCACACAGGAAAAAAAATATTTAGAGTGCCATCACGTTATAGCGTGATACTTATCTTAGACGTGATACGTATCTTGTTTAAACGTGATAATTGTATGTCCAGGAAGTGGCGGTTTTATGCTAGGCTAGCACAGTGGCTAACTGTACTAGCTTCCCTTGGTCAAGTTTCCCTTCATGTTTGGTCTAAAACATGGAGAGACACGGATGCTGCTTTGCACTGTGGTTAAAACCATTAATAGCATGATGAGCAGGATCCTAAACAGAACCGGACTGCACAGAAGGAAACGTCAGTCCAGTCCTCTAACTGTGGCGGCGATCCTAACTGACCGTCTGGATCAAAGCTGAATTTGGCTTCCGATTGTAGCTTCTGATTCGGGAAATGGCTAAAGGGCGATTATGACGGAGGCTTTTGGGGCTTTTGGAAACCAAGCCCCAAAAGCTATTTTTTCCAGCCGACTATGTAATCTTAACAAGCTCAATTTTTTGTAGGGGTCTGGGACTGTTTAATAAAGATTTATTAGGCCACAAAAATGCTACCAGAGCTAATTTGACCGACGGAAAAAAAATTCAAAAATTGACAAAATTGTGTATTTTTTGACCACTTCTCAAATTTGTATCTTTCATACAAATAAATAAAACTTCTCTACTAAAGATAAATTAGGGCCGCTGAATAATATAAAGTCATCCATTTTGGCCATCTTTAATAGTTTCATAGATATTGGTGGTAGAAAACAGGGATTTTTTGTTTGTTTTTTAAAATATCTAATTTTAGGGAATTTTTGACTTGCACCAAAATGTTTATTTTTTTAATGCATTTCATTGAAACTTCCTTCTAAGATGTTTATTAGGCTGCTTCATCAGATAAAAACAGTTATTTATGGCTATGTTTAGTAGTTTGTTTCATTTTGCAGACTGAAAATACAGATCGTTTTATAGATTTCTTTTTTTATGGAAAATTCCCTACTACCCACCATCTGAAAAAGTGCCAAAGAAAGTACAGGTTTTTTAAATATATATATAAAAGGTGTCCAGAATATATTATTTCAGTATAGATACAGTCACTTCATCATGATGCGGCCCACATGATGATGCCCTGGGCGGTTGTCCACGCCGCCCAGTCTGAACATTTAAAGTTTCAATTACATTGAATCACCTGTTCGAACAGCATGTGATGACCGCTGCGTCTGTTGGTTTTCTATTACTCTTCTATCAATTATTTGCCATGTGAAATATTACGCCTTAAATAGCGATGTTAGACTGCTTTATCTTTTAACACAGCTTCAACGGTAAATAAATAAATAAATAAATAAACGGATCTGGGTAAAGAATTGACCCAGAGGTGTGACCAAGTCACTGTGTTGCAAGTCTCAAGTAAGTCTCAAGTCTCTGTCCTCAAGTCCGAGTCAAGTCTCAAGTAAAGACAGGCAAAAGTCGAGTCAAGTCTCAAGTCAGGAACCTTTAATTTCAAGTCATTTCGAGTCGTTTTTATTTTATTTTTTTTTATATAATTTGCAATTATACATAAAATTCAAATATTAGACCATTTGTTCTTTTTAAAATACGTATTTGAGGTTCATTTGTGATCCTCTTATTCATCTGGTATTCTTCAAATCTGTCAGAAGTAAACAGATGTCAGAAAATAAATTACACAGCCATTCATGAATTACATTTGACTTCAGTTTACTCCTTCTATTCATAAATAAACATCAACACTACAACAATCATAGTTTTCAAAAAATGAAATAAGTATAAATGAAGTTATCACAAGTAAACTCAGGAAGGTCTGGTGCATTTATTTTTCTGCTTTTATTTCTAAGTATGTTAGTTTCAGTCCTCCGTAAATATGGGACAGATATTCTAAACACAAATTTATTTGGGACAGTCACTGTATTTGGTCTTTTTTTTTTTTTCCCAGCAAAGCTATACTACTTGGAAATGGGTTCTGTGCCACATGTGACAGTCACGCCGGTCAGTGCATTACGTCAAAAACAGTTGACTTAATGCACTGACTGCAGTAAACAATATATTGTCAATATAATTTCCCAACGTAGATGTCTTCAAATACACCAACCATCCTTAGATGATACTAGACCCGGCTCATCATCATGATGGGACAGAGAGACTCTGTTCCCTGTGTTCAGGTCCAGAATCTGCTTTCTGTTCCGGAGCCCCGCTCACTATCCACCGGCTTCCTGAGCTAACACGGTGCACATTATTTGTGGAGGCATTTGAAGGACCGGATTTATGGTAAATCATCACCAATTTAACCCGGAGTACACATGCTAACACGAAGTTAGCTAAAGTCAACTATCTTACAGCAAAAGAAAAGTGCCACCTACCGATCTTTGTGAAGCTTCAAATGCCGGACAAAGTTGGACGTCGTGGCATCTCCATCCGATATTCTCTTCTTGCATGTTTTACAAGTTGCAGTTCGTTTTTTAGTCGAAAGTTCATAACCTACGTAGCCAAAAGAAATTACTCGCGGAAGCATATTCGAGCGGTTATTTCGTATTTCGTTCCCTGAGCTCTGTAACTTTGCCGCGTTTTTTTAAACGTCCAAATCCTGTTAATTTGATTGGTTGTGCTGCAGCTACGTACACGTACATACATAAGGAGAGAGGAAAAACATAGTGACGGTCTGCGCATATTGATACGGAATGAGTGAAATTAATTAATGACGCCACTTTATAAATAATGTGTTTTAAATTTTAAGACTTTGAGTAAAAAATATCAAGTCTTTTCAAGTAAACAGCTTCAAGTCGAGTCAAGTCCCAAGTCAATGGCATGAAAGTCAAAGTCAAGTCCGAGTCTTTGAGCATTTTTTCAAGTCAAGTCTCAAGTCGTGATTTTAACGACTCGAGTCTGACTCGAGTCCAAGTCATGTGACTCGAGTCCCCACCTCTGAATTGGCCCATAATTTCCAGATTCGTGTTCTGAGTTTAATCCGCTCAGTAACTTTCTCGAAATCACGCATTACATAATCGGATTTGAGTCCAACTCCTTTCGGGTGTTTATCGTCACCATGACCGAGGTTGTTCAATCAAGGTAGCACAGATTACCACCGGAAGTACTCTTCAAAATAACTTTAGCTGAAGTAATTAGACCAAAACTTGAATGGGGTCTGCAAGCTAGATTAATTTCTGTTGTATCTGTGGTCTCCAAAAAATAGATCCTTCCCCTCAAAAAAATAAAAATGTTGGCCTGTGTTGCTGTGTTTGTTCACCCCAAAGAAGTCAATTGACCCCAGGGCCAGTTAATAATCAACCAATGCAAAAAAATTAAAAAAATATTCATATGGGGCCCATTCACAAGTGTCTGCTACAATGTACAATTAAAGTGTTATCACTAAATTATATTGATGTCAGTCATGTTGGATTTTGAACTTGGAAAGAAACTTCATATTTTCTCATGTGGACGTTTGACCTCGGGGACCCTGCCTGTTAATTTTCCTTTCTTAAAGAAGTTTCAGCTTCTGAGTAAAGTTCACAATTCGACTGATACCAGCTAAATAGTTCTTTCCTTCACCTGAAGAATAAAAAGTACACTGAAACTGTGTTGGTTATAAAATTTCAAAGATTCCCTATTCGAGAAATTTCTTAAAACATTTTTGCTTCAATGTGAAATTCAGCTTTTAATTTGGAATCAGATTTCCGCTTTCCGCCTCAGATGGCGTCGAACTTGACGCGGCGGCGCGTTTATAATCCGCTCGAGCGACGAGTAAACAACCGAAAGACCAACAGCGGATGATTCTCGTCATTTCTCGGCGAGACTCGGCGCTCGGCGGACGTGGCTCGGACGACGAGGCGACTGCTTTCCTTCCCAACCCGACCCGTCACCGACCCTGCGTGTAAATGTTCACAGACAAGATGATGATGTCCCCGTGGGACCGCTGGTACTCCACAAGCTGCTGCCTGTGCTGCCATGTCCGCACAGGAACCATCATCCTGGGGGTCTGGTATATGGTGAGCATCCGTCTGCGTCCCACTGCATCCCTGTAGACATTCGGCAGCAAGCGGGGAAGCGTGGCCTCGTTGGAGGGATTCAGGTTGGATACTGCACTCCAACAGAAGGATGAAATATTATTTCAGGGTATTCTGGTCATTTTTATGGGTTTGTAAGCCTGTCGCAATAAGCAATTAATCAATTAATCGCGTGATA
>NC_045684.1:8828729-8848650 GCF_003331165.1 Xiphophorus hellerii | reverse complement strand
AGTTAAAAGCCCCCCCATTAATGTCCATTCTGACTATTCATATTTTTTGAAGGGCTATTTTGCTTAAAGAAACTTTGTAATCTAATTTATTTACGGTTTCGGTTGCGTTTGGTTTAATTTTCAGTTGATTGTTTTTTGGTCTTTTTTTATTGTTATTTTTTATATAACAATATATATACATTTAAAATATCTTCCTTGTCGAGGGTAAAGTGTTCTTTACAAAATTGAAACTTATTGATCTCGCAGAGGGCTGAATTTGAATTATTATGCTGTTATCTACACATGACTTAAAAACGGTCTCAAAATAACGTAATAATAATGTTTTCTTTTATCGCAATAATTTCTGTGATAATTTATCGTCCAGTAAAATGTTATCGTGACAGGCCAATAGTTTGTTATTGTTTACCTCTAAGATCGTTAGGCTATAACTAGCGCAGCAGATGAGGTGTGCAGCTAAATGTAGGCAACTATCACAGTTTATTCCGGGTTATTGTCTCCTAATTGAAAACGAGGGGAAAACTCAGCAGCATTTTGAAGTCAATTTAAAGGGCCTGTGGAAAAATCCTTTTTCTGCCTGATATTAATAAATCAGCAGCAGGTCCTGAAGAAGAAAAAGTACACTGAAACTGTGTTTGTTATAAAATTTCAAAGATTCCCTATTCGAGAAATTTCTTAAAACATTTTTGCGTCAATGTGAAATTCAGCTTTTAATTTGGAATCAGATTTCCGCTTTCCGCCTCAGATGGCGTCGAACTTGACGCGGCGGCGCGTTTATAATCCGCTCGAGCGACGAGTAAACAACCGAAAGACCAACAGCGGATGATTCTCGTCATTTCTCGGCGAGACTCGGCGCTCGGCGGACGTGGCTCGGACGACGAGGCGACTGCTTTCCTTCCCAACCCGACCCGTCACCGACCCTGCGTGTAAATGTTCACAGACAAGATGATGATGTCCCCGTGGGACCGCTGGTACTCCACAAGCTGCTGCCTGTGCTGCCATGTCCGCACAGGAACCATCATCCTGGGGGTCTGGTATATGGTGAGCATCCGTCTGCGTCCCACTGCATCCCTGTAGACATTCGGCAGCAAGCGGGGAAGCGTGGCCTCGTTGGAGGGATTCAGGTTGGATACTGCACTCCAACAAAAGGATGAAATATTATTTCAGGGTATTCTGGTCATTTTTATGGGTTTGTAAGCCTGTCGCAATAAGCAATTAATCAATTAATCGCGTGATAAGTTAAAAGCCCCCCCATTAATGTCCATTCTGACTATTCATATTTTTTGAAGGGCTATTTTGCTTAAAGAAACTTTGTAATCTAATTTATTTACGGTTTCGGTTGCGTTTGGTTTAATTTTCAGTTGATTGTTTTTTGGTCTTTTTTTATTGTTATTTTTTATATAACAATATATATACATTTAAAATATCTTCCTTGTCGAGGATAAAGTGTTCTTTACAAAATTGAAACTTATTGATCTCGCAGAGGGCTGAATTTGAATTATTATGCTGTTATCTACACATGACTTAAAAACGGTCTCAAAATAATGTAATAATAATGTTTTCTTTTATCGCAATAATTTCTGTGATAATTTATCGTCCAGTAAAATGTTATCGTGACAGGCCAATAGTTTGTTATTGTTTACCTCTAAGATCGTTAGGCTATAACTAGCGCAGCAGATGACGTGTGCAGCTAAATGTAGGCAACTATCACAGTTTATTCCGGGTTATTGTCTCCTAATTGAAAACGAGGGGAAAACTCAGCAGCATTTTGAAGTCAATTTAAAGGGCCTGTGGAAAAATCCTTTTTCTGCCTGCTATTAATAAATCAGCAGCAGGTCTCTTCAGGTAGCAGGTTTGGTGTCAGGTTGCCTATTGAATGCGAAGAATGCTCCGTTGCTTCACCCCATCAATAGGGATGAATGAGTCATCAGCATAACCAACTGCACAAGCCAGAGATTGTGTTGCACAAAAAACACAAATTTCCAAGCAGACCTTTAACGTTCCTGTGTTTATAACATCGACTTTACGTCCTGCACAACACCTAGAGTTCATGTGTGCATTTTAAGTTCTACAGCTCCACTGTAATTTGCCCGTTTCTTACCCGTATGTCCTGTGTCCCTAAAGCTCATCAATGCCGTGGTGTTGCTCATCCTGCTCACGGCCCTCAGTGATCCAGAAAAGTATCATCTGACCAGTGCCGAGTTGGCCAATGACCTGGATGTCATGGATGATGCCAGTAAGTATCCTAAAAACAAAGTTATAAGTAGAACTTCACAGTTTGTTTTCCACCCAACACGCTACTATGCACTACCTGGTCTATCATACAAAACCCTGCTGAAATACATTGAAGTTTGTTACTGTGACATAAAAATATGGGAAAATTTAAGGGGTATTAATATTGCTGCAAGGCACTATATCTAGTACGCCTTTGGTACTTTTGCTGTAAGATGAATTAATCGACAAGTGTTATTAATATAATATAAAGGTAAGGGTTGTTCCTGCTCTGTTTGAAGCTAGATTTTCTGATTACTTTATGGTTTTCTCTGTGAAACTAAGGCGACACTTGACTGTTTTGCTAGACGACCTCTCTAACTAGTGGACAGTAAACACCTTTGTGTGACTTTAACATCCCAAATCACAGTCATGCAAACCTACTTTCCATCTGTCCAAAGAATTAGATAAATCCGTCTTAGCCCAGGAGTGCTCTGGTCTCGTTTGGCCGGAGTTTACCGGCACCACATGGCATTCATTCAGATTCCCTGATTCAGAATGACTGTAAAGTCCCCGGATTAGAGTCACCCTGTAAGGCTGGCTGCGTTCCAGCTGGTGCAGTGTCACCTCTTCTTTTGAAACACACACGAAAACTAGAACACTTTTAATGTGATTTATTTATCTGAGGGGTTTTCAGTGCCAAGGCTGGACAAACACTAAAAGTCAGAGAGAACGTCAATGCAGTTTCGGACTGTTATTGTTTACTGATCTGAGATCATCTTTTAATTTTACTCAATAAGAAAACTAATACAGTCAACGAAGACCACGCTACACAATCAATAAAAATATTATTTTTATTAGGACTTATGATTATCTACTCTATGAATATATAATTAATGGCAACTACATATTTTTGTAGAGACTAAGGAAACTGGAAACGGCTTTTTTTAACACCCTGATGTTTGCTTTGCACTTGTTTGAAAGTAAAGCTCTGCTAAACGAATGTTAAGGTGACTAATGGATTTAAAATCACCAGGAGCCAAAGACTAGAAGTTAAAAGTAACTTGTTGCTGTATGTTAGCTAAATTTGTTGTCCGCTAGTAGCAAACATAGCTAATAGCCACCAACAATCCAGCGCAACATGTCCAGATTAGCTGGAACACAAAATAGTATTATTGTACAGTTGCTCTATTATGGAAAAAAAAATGTAATCACACTTATTTCTCCTTAAATTTATGGCACTTAAAGAACAATATAGGAATATACTTTCAAATCAGATTGAAAAAAAAAAATTGCTAAGAATACTTTTTTTTAATCAATTGATTTTTTTTTTCTTGTAATTGTCTAAATACAAATGAGATTAATTGTATATCAGGTCTGCAGTCGCACTTTCATTTTTGGTGTTCAACATTCTCAGGTACTGATTCTGTCAGCTCTCTTGACATTCAGGTAAATTAGCCGCTGCAAACAAAGGGACGTATTTTCTGGACCAGATGTGATTCACTGGATGACTCATAGCTGCAGTTTATTAAAGAAATGCTGGATAATAAGTTATTGATTCACATGACGAGCAAGATGTTGTCTCGGTGAACTGTTCCAGTACCGCCGGTGCTTTATCTGATTGTACCAAGCTCTTATTTTACGTAACACAGTTATTGGTTTTCCTCTGTTACGCTGAGTGTGATGTGAGGTAAAAGGAACAGTGAGTGACCCAAAAACTGAGGTTCATCCCTTTTCTGCTTGACCGATGCGACGCACCTTTATTGTTTCTATTTCTAGTCTGAATTTCTAATATACAGTATATATATATATTTATTTATTTATTTTTTGCTATACAGAAGCCAACCGATGGAGAGCCCGCTTACAAGCAGAACAACCTTCCTGCTTCGACAGAGCAAAGTAAGAACGTCGCACTTGGTCCAATGCTTCTCAAGGGGGCGCTGTTCAGGCATGTTTTGATTATACTTGCAGTGTAGTCATACCTTTTTCTAAGTAAAAACTAACGAATCAGTAAATTTTGTTATCAAAGTAAACAACTAAAAATCTATTTTGCTTTAATTTTTCTATTTGGTAAAAAAGAAAAGTTGTAAGACAATTAATAAGAGTTATTAAAGGGACAGTATCATCATAAATCAACTTATTTTTTTTTGTTTTACATTATAGCGTATCTGGAGTGTTTCTTTCATAAATTTTCAATAAATACTTTAATCTCCCATGGCAACCATTCACCTGTGCCAAACACCTGGCAGGACTTAGCTCCGCCTTTAAGACGTAGCTCCTCCTCAGTTTCCAGCTTTCTGCCTCACAGAGCGGCCCTCCTTTACAACTCTCCACTCAGCTCCTTCAGACTAGCCAGCAGCAATTAGCAAAACACCTGGTGGAACTGCTCATCTGCTGAGCTCATTATAGGAGTCGGGGTAATTTGGTCAGGCAAGTACAAAATGTCTTGGATTAGGCATTTTAAATGCTGAAAAGTCAGACTTGTTCCCAAAAAATTGCAAAACTAAAAGAAAATCACAGAAAGTTGTTTTTTTTTTTTTTTTGGTAATCCAAGAGTTCTATTGTGCTTCAACTTTTCAAAACGACTAGTTCTCCATGATTAAATTTTCTGCCTCATGCGTTGAAGGTGTTCTTTGCCTCGTTTCCACAGAAAAAATCGAAGAGAGCCAAGTGCCCAAACCTGCGAAGAAGAAGAAGGCGAGGAGAGAGACATGAGACGCCTCCGTATGCAAGAGACTTCACATCCTGCTTATGCAACACCTTCTCTGACAGGGATTTGGAACGACGGTCGCCGTTGACGAACTTTACCAGGAGGGAGGAAAAAAAAAAAAACGTGTCCGAAAACAACTTTTTTTTTTTTTTTAAATACACATCATGTGCCAGTTTGGTGGATCCTTGAAAAGTGAAATTTTAATGCAGTGCAATCTAATGTGATGGGGTGTTGATGGTTTCTATGTATGCATTTGATCTTTCTGATAATGTCTTCTAATTCCACTGAATCAAATAACTGAAGGAGCTGTAATTTAGTCCTTAGACCTGTAGGAAAAATACTGATGAAGTTTAGAAATCTGTGGCGGCGGCTGACGAGCGCCGCTCACTGTGCAGAGAGTAACTGTTTCTCAACACTGGGCCGAACGGGGTGAACCGGCCTTCTTTTAACCTGCTCTGATGTCGGTGGTTTCAGACCAGCGGCTGGAAGCTCTACGAGATGTAAACTGTCGTGATGTAAATGAGCCTCGTCAGGCACAGGAAAGGGACTCGCGTCGACTCCGCGGTTCTTGCTTTTTCTTCCTGTGATTCTGGGGGAAAAAAAAATGTCACCACCTCTGTCCATCTTGTTCGTCTCGTCCGTTTTGCTGCCGTGTGTCGACAAAATGTTCTCTTGCTGTCTTTTTTTTTTTTTACGGCCGGTTGCTGTCTTTCAGCCGCAGTCATGCTGAAAGTTGGGGGCATCTGATGGCAAACGCGTCATTGTTGTCAGCCTCTTAGTTTTGTTTTTGTTTTTTTTGTTTTCCACCTCTGCTTGATTCAGAAGTCCTCAGAATCGTTTTGTAAAACTTATTTGTAATAAAAGAAAAGCTAAAGCCATATGTAAAAAGACTAAATAAAGGCCAGTTTTTCTATCTTTCGTCTAATGAATACCACTTTTACTATCTCATGATACATTGATATAGCAAATACGGTACTTTTATTTAAAATAAGTGTAAATCTTAAATTTGAGTAAATTTTGAATCCTTATAGCTTTTATGAATCTGTTCCAGAGGTGTGACCAAGTCACTGTGTTGCAAGTCTCAAGTAAGTCTCAAGTCTTTGTCCTCAAGTCCGAGTCAAGTCTCAAGTAAAGACAGGCAAAAGTCGAGTCAAGTCTCAAGTCAGGAACCTTTAATTTCAAGTCATTTCGAGTCGTTTTTATTTTATTTTTTTTTTTAATAATTTGCAATTATACAAAAAATTCAAATAATAGACCATTTGTTCGTTTTAAAATATGTATTTATCTCAAATGATAGAACATGTGTAGCTGAACACAAAGTATAAAAAACATTTTTAAATTGGACCACTTTATTGCCCAGTTCTGTTAAACTTGATATTCAATCAAAAAGACGAAAATGCTGACATTTCCACAGCACAATACAAAGAACCATAACAGCAGTTTTTTCCTCTTTTCTCTGACCTGTCAAAACAATATATTGTCAATATAATTTCCCAACGTAGATGTCTTCAAATACACCAACCATCCTTAGATGATACTAAACCCGGCTCATCATCATGATGGGACAGAGAGACTCTGTTCCCTGTGTTCAGGTCCAGAATCTGCTTTCTGTTCCGGAGCCCCGCTCACTATCCACCGGCTTCCTGAGCTAACACGGTGCACATTATTTGTGGAGGCATTTGAAGGACCGGATTTATGGTAAATCATCACCAATTTAACCCGGAGTACACATGCTAACCCGAAGTTAGCTAAAGTCAACTATCTTACAGCAAAAGAAAAGTGCCACCTACCGATCTCTGTGAAGCTTCAAATGCCGGACAAAGTTGGACGTCGTGGCATCTCCATCCGATATTCTCTTCTTGCATGTTTTACAAGTTGCAGTTCGTTTTTTAGTCGAAAGTTCATAACCTACGTAGCCAAAAGAAATTACTCGCGGAAGCATATTCGAGCGGTTATTTCTATTTCGTTCCCTGAGCTCTGTAACTTTGCCGCGTTTTTTTAAACGTCCAAATCCTGTTAATTTGATTGGTTGTGCTGCAGCTACGTACACATACATACATAAGGAGAGAGGAAAAACATAGTGACGGTCTGCGCATATTGATACGGAATGAGTGAAATTAATTAATGACGCCACTTTATAAATAATGTGTTTTAAATTTTAAGACTTTGAGTAAAAAATATCAAGTCTTTTCAAGTAAACAGCTTCAAGTCGAGTCAAGTCCCAAGTCAATGGCATGAAAGTCAAAGTCAAGTCCGAGTCTTTGAGCATTTTTTCAAGTCAAGTCTCAAGTCGTGATTTTAACGACTCGAGTCTGACTCGAGTCCAAGTCATGTGACTCGAGTCCCCACCTCTGATCTGTTCTGTTTCAAATCAAACATGGGGGAAAAAAAAAAGTCAGGAAAACTCCTTTCACTCTATAAACTGAATAATAGCGAGCGTCCCTGTACTACTCATTAATTGTGTAATCACTTTGTTCTATGATTAAATGAATGAAGTGTATGGAGTTGACCCCATTGATATACACTGCTAAATATCAGAGATGGATTCCATTCCAGAGCTGTACTATTTAACAAGTCATCTACATTTCTTGGTTTTTTACCACTTGTGATGTAATCTAGTTCTCTGTTGGTTCAATGTCTGGCGAGTGAAAAAGTTACTTCATGACATGAATCCTGCTGATCTGGAGCCAACAGATCTGGAGCCAACAGCTCACTTGTCTGTGGTTGGCTTCTTGAAATGCACATTATCAAGATCAAATCCTCTTCAGTGTAAGGCAATTACTTTTTCAAGTTTTTTGGTGTATTCAATCTGAGCCATGATCCCAAGTATATAATAATAATAATAATAAGGCCTGAGATCAAAGTATGAGATCTCAGGCTCCACATGGCATTGAACAAACAAACGTTTTACTGACATTTCCTGACTGGATCGCTCTTTAAAAACATCATCTACTGCATCCATAAGAGCAATCTGTTTTTCCACAGAATGAATGATGTCACTCATTCAGGTCTGAACTTTTAGATCAGACCTAAAAGTCAGAACCAGTCTAGGATCTGACTTTTAGGGGTGCTTAGCCCCCAGTAAGGCTAAGACCCATGAAAAGATATTTGCTGGTGCAGTTTTCTAAATCTAACTGCTTATTTACATACATTCACAAACAGAATGAAGAAATATGTTGTCAGTAATTCATAGAGTAAACAATATTCATTTTACTCAAACATATACCTATAAAGAGTCAAATCAGAGAAACTTTAAATGTTTTCCAGAGGTGTATAAACTCAGTTTGAAACAGAATCTCAAGATCACATCATACCTGCCAACATTAATGAGACACAAGCAGCTGTGGAGAGACAGTCCTGGTGTGATCTGCTCTCCCAGAAATTAAAATCAAATCTACTCAAAACTGCATTTAAAGTCATTGAAGAACTTTTTCCTAAATTCATAGGATTAATAAACCTAAAACCAGTTTATTATCAAGGTAGAAGTTCAGGTTAATGACTAGTGAAAACTAGTCATTAACCTGAACTTTATTTGAAAATCATACTTAGAAATTTAATTACCCTTATTTTTATTTGAACATTATGCGGCTGTTGGCCTTTTTTACAAGAATGTTTGTCCATTTATAGAAAAGTAGACATGATGAGTCGAGTTTTACTATTTCAGTTCACAGTTCATGAAGTGGGCCTGTCATAGTTTCAGTACCAAACACCTTTTTGTTCACACAGAAACATCCTAACATTCTGTTCTGTTCTTTAGTTGGACATTATTTAAGTGACTCCAGAGAGATTTGGGAAATTAATGTATATAAGGTGTGAAGCCTTTTAATTGTCATAATTAAAGGCCTCACACTTTTAATTGTCATTATTATGACACTTTTAATGTCATTATATACAGTATATAAAAAAAAAATTCCCTTCTCACCCACCCATAAGAGCGGGTGGTTCTTATCCTCTGATAAGAACCACCCGCTCTTATCCTCTTATCCTCTGAGCTCAGGTCCTCTACCAGAGGCCTGGGAGCTTGAGGGTTCTGCGCAGTATCTTGGCTGTGCAAGGACTGCATTTCTGGACTGAGATGTCTGATGTTGTTCCTGGGATCTGTTGTAGCCATTGGTCCAGATTGGGGGTGACTGCCCCGAGGGCCCCGATGACCTTCACCTTCCAGGCCCTCTCCAGTTCCTCCCTGAGGCCCTGGTATTTCTCTAGTTTCTCGTGCTCCTTTTTCCTGATGTTGCAGTCGCTTGGTATTGCTATTCAATGGTATAATATTCAATGCTGCATTCACATTCTCAATGATCTCTGATGGTACTTCACTCAGCCGTTGTAATTGGCGCCGAGAAGGTCTGGTTGTCATTCGGGTCATGATTTTCTCTCTCAGGTCAGCAGCCGTCTCGTTCAGCTCTGATTCGCTCTGATTCGGGGGGCCGTGTATCCCCTGACTGGGTGGGGACTTAACTACATGTCACAGTTCTGACATCCAGGTTCCTCCTTTTTGCCGTAGCATTTGTGTTGTATCTCGTCAATCTCAAGTTGTGATAGCAGTTGCCGTTTGCGGATGTTGGAACACTGAGCTACTAGTTGTTTAGCGCTTAGTGTTGACTGGGGATGTCGAAGTAACCATTCCTTCACCAGTCTTTGCATGTAACCTCTCTGATTAGGGTTACTTGAGTAGTAGCATTCCAACAGATCCACATTTTCATCTCTCGCCCATTTCCGTCTTGTTCCAGTAGCCCATTTGTCATCAAGGTGCTCTGGTTCCCCAACACCTGACGCAGACCTTGTTTGGCCGGGCGACGTCTGAGCCGGCATGTTATGCATTTTTGTGTCTCTCATGGTATGAGGTAGGCAGTAGCTTGAACGGTCTTGCCTAAGGACCCAGACTATACTGATATACTGATGCCTTATCTATTGAGCTATCCAACCAGCTATATATATATATATATATATATTATATATATTATATATATATTTTTATTATTATTATATAATAATATAATATATATATATTTAATTAATATATTATTATATATATATATATAGTTAATATATATAAGGTGTGAGGCCTTTTAATTTTAATTGTCATAATTAAAGGCCTCAAACTTTTAATTCATTAAAAGTGTCATAATAATGACACTTTTAATGTCATTATATATATACAGTATATACACTGCCTGGCCAAAAAAAAAGGTCACCACCAAAAAATGGTCACACTCTCTAATATTTTGTTGGACCGCCTTTAGCTTTGATTACAGCCCGCATTCGCTGTGGCATTGTTTCAATAAGCTTCTGCAGTGTCAAAGGTTTATTTCCATCCAGTGTTGCATTAATCTTTCACCAAGATCTTGTATTGATGATGGGAGAGTCTGACCACTGCGCAAAGCCTTCTCCAGCACATCCCAAAGATTCTCAATGGGGTTAAGGTCTGGACTCTGTGGTGGCCAATCCATGTGTGAAAAAGATGTCTCATGCTCCCTGAACCACTCTGTCACAATGTGAGCCCGATGAATCCCGGCATTGTCATCTTGGAATATGCCCGTTCCATTTGGGAAGACAAAATCCATTGATGGAATAACCTGGTCATTCAGTATATTCAGGTAGTCAGCTGACCTCATTCTTTGGGCACACAATGTTGCTGAACCTAGACCTGACCAACTGCAGCAACCCCAGATCATAGCACTGCCCCCACAGGCTTGTACAGTAGGCACTAGGCATGATGGGTGCATCACTTCACCTGCCTCTCTTCTTACCCTGATGCGCCCATCACTCTGGAACAGGGTAAATCTGGACTCATCAGACCACATGACCCTCTTCCATTCCTCCAGAGTCCAATCTTTATGCTCCCTAGCAAATTGAAGCCTTTTTTTCTGGTTAGCCTTTCTGATTAGAGGTTTTCTTACGGCTACACAGCTGTTCAATCCCAACCCCTTGAGTTCCCTTCGCATTGTGCGTGTGGAAATGCTTTTGCGTTCACAATTAAACATACTCCTGAGTTCTGCTGTTGTTTTTCTTCGATTTGATTTGACCAAACGTTTAAGTAATCGCCAATCACGATCGTTCAGGATTTTTACCGACCACATTTCTTCCTGGAAGACGATGGTTCCCCACCATCCTTCCAGTTTTTAATGATGCGTTGGACAGTTCTTAACCCAATTCTAGTAGTTTCTGCAATCTCCTTAAATGTTTTCTCTGCTTGATGCATGCCAATGATTTGACCCTTCTTAAACAGACTAACGTCTTTTCCACGACCACAGGATGTGTCTTTTGCCATGGTTGTTTAAGAAATGAGGAGTTACTCATTGCATCAGCTGGGGTTAAATAACTTGTTGCCAGCTGAAAGATGCCTATGCAGTACTTATCCAATAGGAGGCTTGTACCTATTTGCTTAGTTAAATCCAGGTGGCGACTTTTTTTTTGGCCAGGCAGTGTATATATATATATACATACTGTATATAATGACATTATATATATATATATATATATATATATTATATATATATATATATATATATATATATATATATATATATATATATAAGGTGTGAGGCCTTTTAATTTTAATTGTCATAATTAAAGGCCTCAAACATTTAATTATGACATTAAAAGTGTCATAATAATGACAATTTTAATGTCATTATATATATACAGTATATATATATATTATTATATGATAATATAATATATAATAATATATTATAATTAATATATATATATATATATAATTTAATATATAAGTTAATATATATAAGGTGTGAGGCCTTTTAATTTTAATTGTCATAATTAAAATGCCTCACACTATTAAATATGACATTAAAAGTGTCGTAATAATGACACTTTTAATGTCATTATATATATATACAGTATATATATATATATACATACTGTATATAATGACATCATATATATATATATAACTTAATATATATATGGTGTGAGGCCTTTTCATTTTAATTGTCATAATTAAAAGGCCTCACACTTTTAATTATGACATTAAAGTGTCGAAATAATGACACTTTTAATGTCATCATTATATATATATATTCAATTTAATACAGTTCTGTCCTTGTCTTTTAATGTTATTATTATGACACTTTTAATGCAAAGTTGCTCTAGAAGTTGCAGTGAAAGTCCATTAAAAGTGCCAACCTTGCATTAAAGTGACTTTATTTTCAAAATAATGCGAAGTTGGCACTTTTAATGCAGCTTTGCATTAAAAGTGTCATTATTTACCGAATGACACTTCATGACAACAGTCATGAACATTCATAAAGACTCCTTCATGTTCATGACAGATGTTATGTCATGTTTATGATGTCATGTCAGTCTTATGCACTGACAGGTATACCTACCTAATAGACAGGTAGGTATACCTGCCTGTCTATCAATAGGTAGGCAGGTATCTTTCTACCTGCCTACCTATTGATAGACCTATCTATTTTAGCTAGCTAACCTATGTAGCATCATGTTTGTAGAGACCCGGAGAGAATTTATGTTTAAAGTAGAATTATTTAACTAATAGACAAAATTACAGACAATATCTATCTGTTTGTCTGTATGTCTGTCATTTGTGTTTGTAGAGAAACCGGAGCTCCGGAGAAAACTTTAGTTTAAAGCAAGATTAGTTGATTTTACTAAGAGAGCAAATTACAATGTCTGTCTGTCTGTCTGTCTGTCACTTGTGTTTTTAGAGAAACTGGAGCACCCAGAGAAAACTTATATTTGAAGAAGGATTACTTAATTTTACTAATAAATAAAATTACAGACAATGTCTGTCTGTCTGTCTGTCTGTCTGTCTATTGTTTTTGTAGGAAAACTGGAGCACCCAGAGAAAACCTTTTGTTAAAATGACTTATGCTACCTTCAAAGCTAAGGCCTCATATGTCTGACGTTGCTAACGGAAAATATTACAAAGATGTTTTGTAAATGATAAGTGAAAGCCGCTGTTTTCACAGACAGGCTGAAGAGAAAAGGAAAGACTGGTTTGAAGAGCCATCCGTCCGTCCATCCATCTATCCGTCCATCCATCCATCCATCTATCCATCCATCAGTCCGTCCATCCATCTATCCGTCCATCCATCCATCCATCCATCCATCCGTCCATCCATCCATCTATCCGTCCATCCATCCGTCCGTCTGTCCATCCATCCATCCGTCCGTCCGTCCATCCATCCATCCATCTTCTTCTGCTTGTCGGTTCATGTGGCCGGCAGCCTAAGAGCGGCATCCCAAACTTCCTTGGATGGGAATTTTCCTTTTTTAGAACTCTGTTGGCAATTCTTAGAGACGTGCACAGATTTGGAGTTTAGTGAGGGAAGTTTGACAGTATTGGTATTGGTAACTTTCTGACAGCTCAGTGAAGGTCTGCAAACCTTGCTGGTTTTTCCTTCATCATGTTTGTCAGAATACGTCGTTCTTCCCTCACAGGACTTGGAGCAACTTCTCTCTGGTCTTGCTGCTGGCAGAGTCTCCTTAACGTCGTCATAAACAGGCTGTTTGCATTTGTCAAGATGGATACTTTTAATACGTTCACCTCCACACACTCTCTCTAACTCAATTAAGGATAACATGTCTTTCCTCTCAGCCTCACGAAGTTCCTTCTTCTCCTGCTGTTTGCGTCGTATCTGATAATCCCACGAGTCGGTCAGAGACTTGGTAGCTGCAGCTTTTTTCTCTTTCGCCAGTTTTTCAAGCTTCTGCTCTGCAGCTTCCCGATGTTTCATTTCTTTCAATGACCTATCTTCCATAATTGTCCTTTTCGCGTCTTCTTTCTTCTTTATTAGGGACAGTTGGTTGTACACTAATTTTTGACGTATTTCACGACTCCTGTCCTTGTCATCAATGTACTGATGTCTAGTAGCCAATTCATCAGCCAGAGGTTTTTGCTTCGGAGTTTTCTTCTCTGCTGCTGTATTTGATGTGATAATTTGGTAACTTCATCCTTGGCCATCTTGTTGCATTGCTTATTGTGTAAAAGAACATCATAATCAGTTTCTTTCTTTAATATATTCTTTAAACTGTCCCCTCTAGATTTCTTTTGCTCTTTTTGGTTAAGTTGAGCCATTATGTCTCAAAAAATTCCGGCTTTTCTCTTTCTTCTGTCTCTTCATTTCCATTTCTTCATTTTTATGCAGTCTATCTGACTGCATTATGGCAGCCATTTGTTGCCTTTCAATTTCAGCCTTCTCCATGTTTTTCTGCTTTTTATATTGAACCTGGGTGTCCCATGTATCAGTCAGAATCTGTTTCATTTTATCTTTCTTCTCCCTCTCTTGTTCCTCTTGTAACTTTTGGTGTAAATGCTGCTTGGCCCTCTCTGCACGACGCTTTTCCTCCAAAAGGATGTAACTAGCAGTTTCTTTTTTCTTTATTTCATCCAGATTGTTATAAACAATTTTCTTGCAATCCTGTTGAGATGGAACCTTTTCAGGACGCGTGTTTTGAAATATAGGCGGAAAGCCTTCATTTGACTCCCGCTTAGCCATTTCTTTTACTTTTAAAGGCTTTTTAAACAGTTTGTCTTTTCCAGAAACCTCGCTGTAATAAGCTGTGGACGCGTAGGGAGCTCTTTGGCTCAGCAGTCTTTCCGTCATTTTTCTTTCAGGTTCCGTATCTTTAGTGTATTTAGTCCAGTAAGAAACATAGGTGTTTAAAGATTCTTCCTGTTCTCGAAGTCGGTTCGATTCTTCATTCGGTTCCGTCTTCTGTCTTGTCCTTAGCAAAGGATTAATAATCTTAGGTAATTGACGGGAATCCATCTTCCGTTTCTGTCTAACAATGAAAAGAGAACAATTAACTATAAATCCGCTGGGTTCTGCAAGTCTGGCTCTAGAACACAAGTGACAAACTATTTAAGAGGTTTCAGAGCTGATGTCATAGCTCTATGACACAAAGCATCTGATCCTAGTGACATCATCAGTCAGGTAGAAGTGTCGCATTAGTTGCTATTGCTATGGTAACCAGGAAAAGCTCTGAAGTGATTCCCACCTTCTAGTAAAGGAGATGTTTCAAACCATTAAAACATTTCCAAATAAATTCGTTCATATTAAGACAAATGAAACTTTTCCCAACATATTAGACTAGTTTCTGCCAATGTGGCTGTAATTGATATGGGCTTAACAATGTGCAAAACACAATCACCTGGTTTCCCATTGAATCTGCTCAACAGTGTTTTCCTCATCAAAAGAGGTTTTTGTGAGGAAAAGTGTTTGATGAACTCAGGTTAAACTGTGGCCGTTTCTCATTTAGACATCTTAAGGGCTTTTTTCCTTTATCTCGTTTTATTTTGTATAACATATGACTTCCAGTTTTTGATTTGATGTTATTTTATTTTTATTTTTGCTCTATATATGTTGTAGAATGGCAGCTTAACGACAGAAAGGAACAGAAGACAAGTTACAACAACGTGTTAAAATGTGTCTAGTTATTAGCGAACCCCTTGATAGAGGCACAAGGTATGTTTGTTTTGTAAATAAGGATGGTTCTAATTTTGTAATCGATTGAAATTGTGAATTTGTTGTATATAAACACTAGGGCATAGTTTTGAATTAGAGTTGATATTTTTAGAGGTGAATATTATTTTTAGTTGAAATGTTCTGGTTGTGTTTTTGTAGCTTACACTGTCCTTTGTGTGTGTGTGTGTGTGTGTGTGTGGGTGTGTGGGTGGTGTGTGTTTGTGCATACAGCTATTACAATGAAACTCAGGGTTAACTTTCCAATAAACCTCACGTTCATCAGTAAAGCCACAATCCTTCATTTGGGGCTGGGGGTGTTACACACTTTTTTATCTTTAATCCTATTAGGCTGCTGTTCATGCTTGTATATATGTGTGGCCCAGTGTAGACAAATGAGCCAAACACATTCAACTGAAAAACGGAAGTGGGTTTTATTCCCGACTGTCCTCAGATGGAACAGTATTAATTTTGGTTTGATTTGTATGGAAGCGCATTGCTATCACACAGGAAAAAAAATATTTAGAGTGCCATCACGTTATAGCGTGATACTTATCTTAGACGTGATACGTATCTTGTTTAAACGTGATAATTGTATGTCCAGGAAGTGGCGGTTTTATGCTAGGCTAGCACAGTGGCTAACTGTACTAGCTTCCCTTGGTCAAGTTTCCCTTCATGTTTGGTCTAAAACATGGAGAGACACGGATGCTGCTTTGCACTGTGGTTAAAACCATTAATAGCATGATGAGCAGGATCCTAAACAGAACCGGACTGCACAGAAGGAAACGTCAGTCCAGTCCTCTAACTGTGGCGGCGATCCTAACTGACCGTCTGGATCAAAGCTGAATTTGGCTTCCGATTGTAGCTTCTGATTCGGGAAATGGCTAAAGGGCGATTATGACGGAGGCTTTTGGGGCTTTTGGAAACCAAGCCCCAAAAGCTATTTTTTCCAGCCGACTATGTAATCTTAACAAGCTCAATTTTTTGTAGGGGTCTGGGACTGTTTAATAAAGATTTATTAGGCCACAAAAATGCTACCAGAGCTAATTTGACCGACGGAAAAAAAATTCAAAAATTGACAAAATTGTGTATTTTTTTGACCACTTCTCAAATTTGTATCTTTCATACAAATAAATAAAACTTCTCTACTAAAGATAAATTAGGCCGCTGAATAATATAAAGTCATCCATTTTGGCCATCTTTAATAGTTTCATAGATATTGGTGGTAGAAAACAGGGATTTTTTGTTTGTTTTTTAAAATATCTAATTTTAGGGAATTTTTGACTTGCACCAAAATGTTTATTTTTTTAATGCATTTCATTGAAACTTCCTTCTAAGATGTTTATTAGGCTGCTTCATCAGATAAAAACAGTTATTTATGGCTATGTTTAGTAGTTTTGTTTCATTTTGCAGACTGAAAATACAGATCGTTTTATAGATTTCTTTTTTTATGGAAAATTCCCTACTACCCACCATCTGAAAAAGTGCCAAAGAAAGTACAGGTTTTTTAAATATATATATAAAAGGTGTCCAGAATATATTATTTCAGTATAGATACAGTCACTTCATCATGATGCGGCCCACATGATGATGCCCTGGGCGGTTGTCCACGCCGCCCAGTCTGAACATTTAAAGTTCAATTACATTGAATCACCTGTTCGAACAGCATGTGATGACCGCTGCGTCTGTTGGTTTTCTATTACTCTTCTATCAATTATTTGCCATGTGAAATATTACGCCTTAAATAGCGATGTTAGACTGCTTTATCTTTTAACACAGCTTCAACGGTAAATAAATAAATAAATAAATAAACGGATCTGGGTAAAGAATTGACCCAGAGGTGTGACCAAGTCACTGTGTTGCAAGTCTCAAGTAAGTCTCAAGTCTCTGTCCTCAAGTCCGAGTCAAGTCTCAAGTAAAGACAGGCAAAAGTCGAGTCAAGTCTCAAGTCAGGAACCTTTAATTTCAAGTCATTTCGAGTCGTTTTTATTTTATTTTTTTTATATATAATTTGCAATTATACATAAAATTCAAATATTAGACCATTTGTTCTTTTAAAATACGTATTTGAGGTTCATTTGTGATCCTCTTATTCATCTGGTATTCTTCAAATCTGTCAGAAGTAAACAGATGTCAGAAAATAAATTACAGCCATTCATGAATTACATTTGACTTCAGTTTACTCCTTCTATTCATAAATAAACATCAACACTACAACAATCATAGTTTTCAAAAAATGAAATAAGTATAAATGAAGTTATCACAAGTAAACTCAGGAAGGTCTGGTGCATTTATTTTTCTGCTTTTATTTCTAAGTATGTTAGTTTCAGTCCTCCGTAAATATGGGACAGATATTCTAAACACAAAATTTATTTGGGACAGTCACTGTATTTGGTCTTTTTTTTTTTTTCCCAGCAAAGCTATACTACTTGGAAATGGGTTCTGTGCCACATGTGACAGTCACGCCGGTCAGTGCATTACGTCAAAAACAGTTGACTTAATGCACTGACTGCAGTAAACAATATATTGTCAATATAATTTCCCAACGTAGATGTCTTCAAATACACCAACCATCCTTAGATGATACTAGACCCGGCTCATCATCATGATGGGACAGAGAGACTCTGTTCCCTGTGTTCAGGTCCAGAATCTGCTTTCTGTTCCGGAGCCCCGCTCACTATCCACCGGCTTCCTGAGCTAACACGGTGCACATTATTTGTGGAGGCATTTGAAGGACCGGATTTATGGTAAATCATCACCAATTTAACCCGGAGTACACATGCTAACACGAAGTTAGCTAAAGTCAACTATCTTACAGCAAAAGAAAAGTGCCACCTACCGATCTTTGTGAAGCTTCAAATGCCGGACAAAGTTGGACGTCGTGGCATCTCCATCCGATATTCTCTTCTTGCATGTTTTACAAGTTGCAGTTCGTTTTTTAGTCGAAAGTTCATAACCTACGTAGCCAAAAGAAATTACTCGCGGAAGCATATTCGAGCGGTTATTTCGTATTTCGTTCCCTGAGCTCTGTAACTTTGCCGCGTTTTTTTAAACGTCCAAATCCTGTTAATTTGATTGGTTGTGCTGCAGCTACGTACACGTACATACATAAGGAGAGAGGAAAAACATAGTGACGGTCTGCGCATATTGATACGGAATGAGTGAAATTAATTAATGACGCCACTTTATAAATAATGTGTTTTAAATTTTAAGACTTTGAGTAAAAAATATCAAGTCTTTTCAAGTAAACAGCTTCAAGTCGAGTCAAGTCCCAAGTCAATGGCATGAAAGTCAAAGTCAAGTCCGAGTCTTTGAGCATTTTTTCAAGTCAAGTCTCAAGTCGTGATTTTAACGACTCGAGTCTGACTCGAGTCCAAGTCATGTGACTCGAGTCCCCACCTCTGAATTGGCCCATAATTTCCAGATTCGTGTTCTGAGTTTAATCCGCTCAGTAACTTTCTCGAAATCACGCATTACATAATCGGATTTGAGTCCAACTCCTTTCGGGTGTTTATCGTCACCATGACCGAGGTTGTTCAATCAAGGTAGCACAGATTACCACCGGAAGTACTCTTCAAAATAACTTTAGCTGAAGTAATTAGACCAAAACTTGAATGGGGTCTGCAAGCTAGATTAATTTCTGTTGTATCTGTGGTCTCCAAAAAATAGATCCTTCCCCTCAAAAAAATAAAAATGTTGGCCTGTGTTGCTGTGTTTGTTCACCCCAAAGAAGTCAATTGACCCCAGGGCCAGTTAATAATCAACCAATGCAAAAAAATTAAAAAAATATTCATATGGGGCCCATTCACAAGTGTCTGCTACAATGTACAATTAAAGTGTTATCACTAAATTATATTGATGTCAGTCATGTTGGATTTTGAACTTGGAAAGAAACTTCATATTTTCTCATGTGGACGTTTGACCTCGGGGACCCTGCCTGTTAATTTTCCTTTCTTAAAGAAGTTTCAGCTTCTGAGTAAAGTTCACAATTCGACTGATACCAGCTAAATAGTTCTTTCCTTCACCTGAAGAATAAAAAGTACACTGAAACTGTGTTGGTTATAAAATTTCAAAGATTCCCTATTCGAGAAATTTCTTAAAACATTTTTGCTTCAATGTGAAATTCAGCTTTTAATTTGGAATCAGATTTCCGCTTTCCGCCTCAGATGGCGTCGAACTTGACGCGGCGGCGCGTTTATAATCCGCTCGAGCGACGAGTAAACAACCGAAAGACCAACAGCGGATGATTCTCGTCATTTCTCGGCGAGACTCGGCGCTCGGCGGACGTGGCTCGGACGACGAGGCGACTGCTTTCCTTCCCAACCCGACCCGTCACCGACCCTGCGTGTAAATGTTCACAGACAAGATGATGATGTCCCCGTGGGACCGCTGGTACTCCACAAGCTGCTGCCTGTGCTGCCATGTCCGCACAGGAACCATCATCCTGGGGGTCTGGTATATGGTGAGCATCCGTCTGCGTCCCACTGCATCCCTGTAGACATTCGGCAGCAAGCGGGGAAGCGTGGCCTCGTTGGAGGGATTCAGGTTGGATACTGCA
>NC_045684.1:8814939-8828629 GCF_003331165.1 Xiphophorus hellerii | reverse complement strand
CTCCAACAGAAGGATGAAATATTATTTCAGGGTATTCTGGTCATTTTTATGGGTTTGTAAGCCTGTCGCAATAAGCAATTAATCAATTAATCGCGTGATAAGTTAAAAGCCCCCCCATTAATGTCCATTCTGACTATTCATATTTTTTGAAGGGCTATTTTGCTTAAAGAAACTTTGTAATCTAATTTATTTACGGTTTCGGTTGCGTTTGGTTTAATTTTCAGTTGATTGTTTTTTGGTCTTTTTTTATTGTTATTTTTTATATAACAATATATATACATTTAAAATATCTTCCTTGTCGAGGGTAAAGTGTTCTTTACAAAATTGAAACTTATTGATCTCGCAGAGGGCTGAATTTGAATTATTATGCTGTTATCTACACATGACTTAAAAACGGTCTCAAAATAACGTAATAATAATGTTTTCTTTTATCGCAATAATTTCTGTGATAATTTATCGTCCAGTAAAATGTTATCGTGACAGGCCAATAGTTTGTTATTGTTTACCTCTAAGATCGTTAGGCTATAACTAGCGCAGCAGATGAGGTGTGCAGCTAAATGTAGGCAACTATCACAGTTTATTCCGGGTTATTGTCTCCTAATTGAAAACGAGGGGAAAACTCAGCAGCATTTTGAAGTCAATTTAAAGGGCCTGTGGAAAAATCCTTTTTCTGCCTGATATTAATAAATCAGCAGCAGGTTTAGCCCCCAGTAAGGCTAAGACCCATGAAAAGATATTTGCTGGTGCAGTTTTCTAAATCTAACTGCTTATTTACATACATTCACAAACAGAATGAAGAAATATGTTGTCAGTAATTCATAGAGTAAACAATATTCATTTTACTCAAACATATACCTATAAAGAGTCAAATCAGAGAAACTTTAAATGTTTTCCAGAGGTGTATAAACTCAGTTTGAACACAGAATCTCAAGATCACATCATACCTGCCACATTAATGAGACACAAGCAGCTGTGGAGAGACAGTCCTGGTGTGATCTGCTCTCCCAGAAATTAAAATCAAATCTACTCAAAACTGCATTTAAAGTCATTGAAGAACTTTTTCCTAAATTCATAGGATTAATAAACCTAAAACCAGTTTATTATCAAGGTAGAAGTTCAGGTTAATGACTAGTGAAAACTAGTCATTAACCTGAACTTTATTTGAAAATCATACTTAGAAATTTAATTACTCTTATTTTTATTTGAACATTATGCGGCTGTTGGCCTTTTTTACAAGAATGTTTGTCCATTTATAGAAAAGTAGACATGATGAGTCGAGTTTTACTATTTCAGTTCACAGTTCATGAAGTGGGCCTGTCATAGTTTCAGTACCAAACACCTTTCTGGTCACACAGAAACATCCTAACATTCTGTTCTGTTCTTTAGTTGGACATTATTTAAGTGACTCCAGAGAGATTTGGGAAATTAATATATAAGGTGTGAAGCCTTTTAATTGTCATAATTAAAGGCCTCACACTTTTAATTATGACATTAAAAGTGTCATAATAATGACACTTTTAATGTCATTATATACAGTATATATATATATATATATATATATATATATATATATATAGATATATATATATACAGTATATATATATATATATTATATAATAATACATTATTAATAATATATTATAATTAATATATTATATATTTATATATATATATATTATATTAATATATAAGTTAATATATATAAGGTGTGAGGCCTTTTAATTTTAATTGTCATAATTAAAGGCCTCAAACTTTAATTATGACATTAAAAGTGTCATAATAATGACACTTTTAATGTCATTATATATATACAGTATATACACTGCCTGGCCAAAAAAAAGTCGCCACCAAAAATGGTCACACTCTCTAATATTTTGTTGGACCGCCTTTAGCTTTGATTACAGCCCGCATTCGCTGTGGCATTGTTTCAATAAGCTTCTGCAGTGTCAAAGGTTTATTTCCATCCAGTGTTGCATTAATCTTTCACCAAGATCTTGTATTGATGATGGGAGAGTCTGACCACTGCGCAAAGCCTTCTCCAGCACATCCCAAAGATTCTCAATGGGGTTAAGGTCTGGACTCTGTGGTGGCTAATCCATGTGTGAAAAAGATGTCTCATGCTCCCTGAACCACTCTGTCACAATGTGAGCCCGATGAATCCCGGCATTGTCATCTTGGAATATGCCCGTTCCATTTGGGAAGACAAAATCCATTGATGGAATAACCTGGTCATTCAGTATATTCAGGTAGTCAGCTGACCTCATTCTTTGGGCACACAATGTTGCTGAACCTAGACCTGACCAACTGCAGCAAGCCCAGATCATAGCACTGCCCCCACAGGCTTGTACAGTAGGCACTAGGCATGATGGGTGCATCACTTCACCTGCCTCTCTTCTTACCCTGATGCGCCCATCACTCTGGAACAGGGTAAATCTGGACTCATCAGACCACATGACCCTCTTCCATTCCTCCAGAGTCCAATCTTTATGCTCCCTTGCAAATTGAAGCCTTTTTTCTGGTTAGCCTTACTGATTAGAGGTTTTCTTACGGCTACACAGCTGTTCAATCCCAACCCCTTGAGTTCCCTTCGCATTGTGCGTGTGGAAATGCTTTTGCGTTCACAATTAAACATACTCCTGAGTTCTGCTGTTGTTTTTCTTCAATTAGATTTGACCAAACATTTAAGTAATCGCCGATCACGATCATTCAGGATTTTTTCCGACCACATTTCTTCCTGGAAGACGATGGTTCCCCTCCATCCTTCCAGTTTTTAATGATGCGTTGGACAGTTCTTAACCCAATTCTAGTAGTTTCTGCAATCTCCTTAAATGTTTTCTCTGCTTGATGCATGCCAATGATTTGACCCTTCTTAAACAGACTAACGTCTTTTCCACGACCACAGGATGTGTCTTTTGCCATGGTTGTTTAAGAAATGAGGAGTTACTCATTGCATCAGCTGGGGTTAAATAACTTGTTGCCAGCTGAAAGATAATCGCCTATGCAGTACTTATCCAATAGGAGGCTTGTACCTATTTGCTTAGTTAAATCCAGGTGGCGACTTTTTTTTTGGCCAGGCAGTGTATATATATATATACATACTGTATATAATGACATTATATATATATATATATATATATATATTTCAATCTGGAGAGACTCAGACGGAGATGAGAAGACAATTAGAAGAGTTTATTGACAAACAGAATTTAAAGTCTTTGGCGCTCGGGCCCCGGCTGGGGATAACGGTTATCGCAGCGTTAGCGATAGGCTTCAGATGAGCATCCCCGATGCTGTTAGGAACGTCATCTCCCGGGGCCCGGCACTGGTGGTGGAGGTTGAAGAAGGGTGCGGGCCTCGGGACCGGGCGAATGGAGGAGAAGGGGTGGTGGTGGGTTGAGCTCGGCTGGAGAGCGAAGGACACCATGGATGAAGGTCCTTATCAGCTGGGACTTGGTCGGTGATTGGACGTGACGTGGCTTGGTCCGGCGTTGATAGGTCGACGATTGTGGGCAGGTCGCTTCAATTAACGGGTCCCGGTGGGGATAAAAGAGTCTTCCAGTTTGAATTTGCGCCTAGGCTTCATAACTTAATATATATAAGGTGTGAGGCCTTTTCATTTTAATTGTCATAATTAAAGGCCTCACACTTTTAATTATGACATTAAAAGTGTTATAATAATGACAATTTTAATGTCATTATGTACAGTAATATATATATATAATATATATATATATATATATATATATATATATATATATACAGTATATAATATATATTATTATATAATAATATAATATATAATAATATAATATATAATAATATATTATAATTATATATATATATGTCATATATATATATATATATATAATATATTATATATATATATATAATATATATATATATATATAATATTAATATATAAGTTAATATATATAAGGTGTGAGGCCTTTTATTTTAATTGTCATAATTAAAGGCCTCACACTTTTAATTATGACATTAAAAGTGTTATAATAATGACAATTTTAATGTCATTATGTACAGTATATATATATATATATATATATATATATATACAGTATATATATATATATTATTATATAATAATATAATATATAATAATATATTATAATTAATATATATATATATATAATATTAATATATAAGTTAATATATATAAGGTGTGAGGCCTTTTAATTTTAATTGTCATAATTAAAATGCCTCACACTATTAAATATGACATTAAAAGTGTTGTAATAATGACACTTTTAATGTCATTATATATATATACAGTATATATATATATACATACATACTGTATATAATGACATTATATATATATATATATATATATATGGTGTGAGGCCTTTTAATTTTAATTGTCATAATTAAAATGCCTCACACTATTAAATATGACATTAAAAGTGTCGAAATAATGACACTTTTAATGTCATCATTATATATATATATTCAGTTCAATACAGTTCTGTCCTTGTCTTTTAATGTTATTATTATGACACTTTTAATGCAAAGTTGCTCTAGAAGTTGCAGTGAAAGTCCATTAAAAGTGCCAACCTTGCATTAAAGTGACTTTATTTTCAAAATAATGCGAAGTTGGCACTTTTAATGCAGCTTTGCATTAAAAGTGTCATTATTTACCGAATGACACTTCATGACAACAGTCATGAACATTCATAAAGACTCCTTCATGTTCATGACAGATGTTATGTCATGTTTATCATGTCATGTCAGTCTTATGCACTGACAGGTATACCTACCTAATAGACAGGTAGGTATACCTGCCTGTCTATCAATAGGTAGGCAGGTATCTTTCTACCTGCCTACCTATTGATAGACCTATCTATTTTAGCTAGCTAACCTATGTAGCATCATGTTTGTAGAGACCCGGAGAGAATTTATGTTTAAAGTAGAATTATTTAACTAATAGACAAAATTACAGACAATATCTATCTGTTTGTCTGTATGTCTGTCATTTGTGTTTGTAGAGAAACCGGAGCTCCCGGAGAAAACTTTAGTTTAAAGCAAGATTAGTTGATTTTACTAAGAGAGCAAATTACAGTGTCTGTCTGTCTGTCACTTGTGTTTTTAGAGAAACTGGAGCACCCAGAGAAAACTTATATTTGAAGAAGGATTACTTAATTTTACTAATAAATAAAATTACAGACAATGTCTGTCTGTCTGTCTGTCTGTCTATTGTTTTTGTAGGAAAACTGGAGCACCCAGAGAAAACCTTTTGTTAAAATGACTTATGCTACCTTCAAAGCTAAGGCCTCATATGTCTGACGTTGCTAACGGAAAATATTACAAAGATGTTTTGTAAATGATAAGTGAAAGCCGCTGTTTTCACAGACAGGCTGAAGAGAAAAGGAAAGACTGGTTTGAAGAGCCATCCGTCCGTCCATCCATCTATCCGTCCATCCATCCATCCATCTATCCATCCATCAGTCCGTCCATCCATCTATCCGTCCATCCATCCATCCATCCATCCATCCATCCATCCATCCGTCCATCCATCCATCTATCCGTCCATCCATCCGTCCGTCTGTCCATCCATCCATCCGTCCGTCCGTCCATCCATCCATCCATCTTCTTCTGCTTGTCGGTTCATGTGGCCGGCAGCCTAAGAGCGGCATCCCAAACTTCCTTGGATGGGAATTTTCCATTTTTAGAACTCTGTTGGCAATTCTTAGAGACGTGCACAGATTTGGAGTTTAGTGAGGGAAGTTTGACAGTATTGGTATTGGTAACTTTCTGACAGCTCAGTGAAGGTCTGCAAACCTTGCTGGTTTTTCCTTCATCATGTTTGTCAGAATACGTCGTTCTTCCCTCACAGGACTTGGAGCAACTTCTCTCTGGTCTTGCTGCTGGCAGAGTCTCCTTAACGTCGTCATAAACAGGCTGTTTGCATTTGTCAAGATGGATACTTTTAATACGTTCACCTCCACACACTCTCTCTAACTCAATTAAGGATAACATGTCTTTCCTCTCAGCCTCACGAAGTTCCTTCTTCTCCTGCTGTTTGCGTCGTATCTGATAATCCCACGAGTCGGTCAGAGACTTGGTAGCTGCAGCTTTTTTCTCTTTCGCCAGTTTTTCAAGCTTCTGCTCTGCAGCTTCCCGATGTTTCATTTCTTTCAATGACCTATCTTCCATAATTGTCCTTTTCGCGTCTTCTTTCTTCTTTATTAGGGACAGTTGGTTGTACACTAATTTTTGACGTATTTCACGACTCCTGTCCTTGTCATCAATGTACTGATGTCTAGTAGCCAATTCATCAGCCAGAGGTTTTTGCTTCGGAGTTTTCTCCTGCTGCTGTATTTGATGTGATAATTTGGTAACTTCATCCTTGGCCATCTTGTTGCATTGCTTATTGTGTAAAAGAACATCATAATCAGTTTCTTTCTTTAATATATTCTTTAAACTGTCCCCTCTAGATTTCTTTTGCTCTTTTTGGTTAAGTTGAGCCTCATTATGTCTCAAAAAATTCCGGCTTTTCTCTTTCTTCTGTCTCTTCATTTCCATTTCTTCATTTTTATGCAGTCTATCTGACTGCATTATGGCAGCCATTTGTTGCCTTTCAATTTCAGCCTTCTCCATGTTTTTCTGCTTTTTATATTGAACCTGGGTGTCCCATGTATCAGTCAGAATCTGTTTCATTTTATCTTTCTTCTCCCTCTCTTGTTCCTCTTGTAACTTTTGGTGTAAATGCTGCTTGGCCCTCTCTGCACGACGCTTTTCCTCCAAAAGGATGTAACTAGCAGTTTCTTTTTTCTTTATTTCATCCAGATTGTTATAAACAATTTTCTTGCAATCCTGTTGAGATGGAACCTTTTCAGGACGCGTGTTTTGAAATATAGGCGGAAAGCCTTCATTTGACTCCCGCTTAGCCATTTCTTTTACTTTTAAAGGCTTTTTAAACAGTTTGTCTTTTCCAGAAACCTCGCTGTAATAAGCTGTGGACGCGTAGGGAGCTCTTTGGCTCAGCAGTCTTTCCGTCATTTTTCTTTCAGGTTCCGTATCTTTAGTGTATTTAGTCCAGTAAGAAACATAGGTGTTTAAAGATTCTTCCTGTTCTCGAAGTCGGTTCGATTCTTCATTCGGTTCCGTCTTCTGTCTTGTCCTTAGCAAAGGATTAATAATCTTAGGTAATTGACGGGAATCCATCTTCCGTTTCTGTCTAACAATGAAAAGAGAACAATTAACTATAAATCCGCTGGGTTCTGCAAGTCTGGCTCTAGAACACAAGTGACAAACTATTTAAGAGGTTTCAGAGCTGATGTCATAGCTCTATGACACAAAGCATCTGATCCTAGTGACATCATCAGTCAGGTAGAAGTGTCGCATTAGTTGCTATTGCTATGGTAACCAGGAAAAGCTCTGAAGTGATTCCCACCTTCTAGTAAAGGAGATGTTTCAAACCATTAAAACATTTCCAAATAAATTCGTTCATATTAAGACAAATGAAACTTTTCCCAACATATTAGACTAGTTTCTGCCAATGTGGCTGTAATTGATATGGGCTTAACAATGTGCAAAACACAATCACCCGGTTTCCCATTGAATCTGCTCAACAGTGTTTTCCTCATCAAAAGAGGTTTTTGTGAGGAAAAGTGTTTGATGAACTCAGGTTAAACTGTGGCCGTTTCTCATTTAGACATCTTAAGGGCTTTTTTCCTTTATCTCGTTTTATTTTGTATAACATATGACTTCCAGTTTTTGATTTGATGTTATTTTATTTTTATTTTTGCTCTATATATGTTGTAGAATGGCAGCTTAACGACAGAAAGGAACAGAAGACAAGTTACAACAACGTGTTAAAATGTGTCTAGTTATTAGCGAACCCCTTGATAGAGGCACAAGGTATGTTTGTTTTGTAAATAAGGACGGTTCTAATTTTGTAATCGATTGAAATTGTGAATTTGTTGTATATAAACACTAGGGCATAGTTTTGAATTAGAGTTGATATTTTTAGAGGTGAATATTATTTTTAGTTGAAATGTTCTGGTTGTGTTTTTGTAGCTTACACTGTCCTTTTTGTGTGTGTGTGTGTGTGTGTGTGTGTGTGTGTGTGTGTGTTTGTGCATACAGCTATTACAATGAAACTCAGGGTTAACTTTCCAATAAACCTCACTGTTCATCAGTAAAGCCACAATCCTTCATTTGGGGCTGGGGGTGTTACACACTTTTTTATCTTTAATCCTATTAGGCTGCTGTTCATGCTTGTATATATGTGTGGCCCAGTGTAGACAAATGAGCCAAACACATTCAACTGAAAAACGGAAGTGGGTTTTATTCCCGACTGTCCTCAGATGGAACAGTATTAATTTTGGTTTGATTTGTATGGAAGCGCATTGCTATCACACAGGAAAAAAAATATTTAGAGTGCCATCACGTTATAGCGTGATACTTATCTTAGACGTGATACGTATCTTGTTTAAACGTGATAATTGTATGTCCAGGAAGTGGCGGTTTTATGCTAGGCTAGCACAGTGGCTAACTGTACTAGCTTCCCTTGGTCAAGTTTCCCTTCATGTTTGGTCTAAAACATGGAGAGACACGGATGCTACTTTGCACTGTGGTTAAAACCATTAATAGCATGATGAGCAGGATCCTAAACAGAACCAGACTGCACAGAAGGAAACGTCAGTCCAGTCCTCTAACTGTGGCGGCGATCCTAACTGACCGTCTGGATCAAAGCTGAATTTGGTTTCCGATTGTAGCTTCTGATTCGGGAAATGGCTAAAGGGCGATTATGACGGAGGCTTTTGGGGCTTTTGGAAACCAAGCCCCAAAAGCTATTTTTTCCAGCCGACTATGTAATCTTAACAAGCTCAATTTTTTGTAGGGGTCTGGGACTGTTTAATAAAGATTTATTAGGCCACAAAAATGCTACCAGAGCTAATTTGACCGACGGAAAAAAAATTCAAAAATTGACAAAATTGTGTATTTTTTTGACCACTTCTCAAATTTGTATCTTTCATACAAATAAATAAAACTTCTCTACTAAAGATAAATTAGGCCGCTGAATAATATAAAGTCATCCATTTTGGCCATCTTTAATAGTTTCAAGATATTGGTGGTAGAAAACAGGGATTTTTTGTTTGTTTTTTAAAATATCTAATTTTAGGGAATTTTTGACTTGCACCAAAATGTTTATTTTTTTAATGCATTTCATTGAAACTTCCTTCTTAGATGTTAATTAGGCTGCTTCATCAGATAAAAACATTCATTTATGGCAATCTTTAGTAGTTTTGTTTTATTTTGCAGACTGAAAATACAGATCGTTTTATAGATTTCTTTTTTTATGGAAAATTCCCTACTACCCACCATCTGAAAAAGTGCCAAAGAAAGTACAGTTTTTTTTATATATATATAAAAGGTGTCCAGAATATATTATTTCAGTATAGATACAGTCACTTCATCATGATGCCGCCCACATGATGATGCCCTGGGCGGTTGTCCACGCCGCCCAGTCTGAACATTTAATGATTCAATTACATTGAATCACCTGTTTGAACAGCATGTGATGACCGCTGCGTCTGTTGGTTTTCTATTACTCTTCTATCAATTATTTGTCATGTGAAATATTACGCCTTATATAGCGATGTTAGACTGCTTTATCTTTTAACACAGCTTCAACGGTAAATAAATAAATAAATAAACGGATCTGGGTAAAGAATTGACCCATAATTTCCAGATTCGTGTTCTGAGTTTAATCCGCTCAGTAACTTTCTCGAAATCACGCATTACATAATCGGATTTGAGTCCAACTCCTTTCGGGTGTTTATCGTCACCATGACCGAGGTTGTTCAATCAAGGTAGCACAGATTACCACCGGAAGTACTCTTCAAAATAACTTTAGCTGAAGTAATTAGACCAAAACTTGAATGGGGTCTGCAAACTAGATTAATTTCTGTTGTATCTGTGGTCTCCAAAAAATAGATCCTTCCCCTCAAAAAAAATAAAAAATGTTGGCCTGTGTTGCTGTGTTTGTTCACCCCAAAGAAGTCAATTGACCCCAGGGCCAGTTAATAATCAACCAATGCAAAAAAAATTAAAAAAAATATTCATATGGGGCCCATTCACAAGTGTCTGCTACAATGTACAATTAAAGTGTTATCACTAAATTATATTGATGTCAGTCATGTTGGATTTTGAACTTGGAAAGAAACTTCATATTTTCTCATGTGGACGTTTGACCTCGGGGACCCTGCCTGTTAATTTTCCTTTCCTTAAGAAGTTTCAGCTTCTGAGTGAAGTTCACAATTCGACTGATACCAGCTAAATAGTTCTTTCCTTCACCTGAAGAAGAAAAAGTACACTGAAACTGTGTTTGTTATAAAATTTCAAAGATTCCCTATTCGAGAAATTTCTTAAAACATTTTTGCGTCAATGTGAAATTCAGCTTTTAATTTGGAATCAGATTTCCGCTTTCCGCCTCAGATGGCGTCGAACTTGACGCGGCGGCGCGTTTATAATCCGCTCGAGCGACGAGTAAACAACGAAAGACCAACAGCGGATGATTCTCGTCATTTCTCGGCGAGACTCGGCGCTCGGCGGACGTGGCTCGGACGACGAGGCGACTGCTTTCCTTCCCAACCCGACCCGTCACCGACCCTGCGTGTAAATGTTCACAGACAAGATGATGATGTCCCCGTGGGACCGCTGGTACTCCACAAGCTGCTGCCTGTGCTGCCATGTCCGCACAGGAACCATCATCCTGGGGGTCTGGTATATGGTGAGCATCCGTCTGCGTCCCACTGCATCCCTGTAGACATTCGGCAGCAAGCGGGGAAGCGTGGCCTCGTTGGAGGGATTCAGGTTGGATACTGCACTCCAACAGAAGGATGAAATATTATTTCAGGGTATTCTGGTCATTTTTATGGGTTTGTAAGCCTGTCGCAATAAGCAATTAATCAATTAATCGTGTGATAAGTTAAAAGCCCCCCCATTAATGTCCATTCTGACTATTCATATTTTTTGAAGGGCTATTTTGCTTAAAGAAACTTTGTAATCTAATTTATTTACGGTTTCGGTTGCGTTTGGTTTAATTTTCAGTTGATTGTTTTTTGGTCTTTTTTTATTGTTATTTTTTATATAACAATATATATACATTTAAAATATCTTCCTTGTCGAGGATAAAGTGTTCTTTACAAAATTGAAACTTATTGATCTCGCAGAGGGCTGAATTTGAATTATTATGCTGTTATCTACACATTACTTAAAAACGGTCTCAAAATAACGTAATAATAATGTTTTCTTTTATCGCAATAATTTCTGTGATAATTTATCGTCCAGTAAAATGTTATCGTGACAGGCCTATAGTTTGTTATTGTTTACCTCTAAGATCGTTAGGCTATAACTAGCGCAGCAGATGACGTGTGCAGCTAAATGTAGGCAACTATCACAGTTTATTCCGGGTTATTGTCTCCTAATTGAAAACGAGGGGAAAACTCAGCAGCATTTTGAAGTCAATTTAAAGGGCCTGTGCAAAAATCCTTTTTCTGCCTGCTATTAATAAATCAGCAGCAGGTCTCTTCAGGTAGCAGGTTTGGTGTCAGGTTGCCTATTGAATGCGAAGAATGCTCCGTTGCTTCACCCCATCAATAGGGATGAATGAGTCATCAGCGTAACGAACTGCACAAGCCAGAGATTGTGTTGCACCAAAAACACAAATTTCCAAGCAGACCTTTAACGTTCCTGTGTTTATAACATCCACTTTACGTCCTGCACAACACCTAGAGTTCATGTGTGCATTTTAAGTTCTACAGCTCCACTGTAATTTGCCCGTTTCTTACCCGTATGTCCTGTGTCCCTAAAGCTCATCAATGCCGTGGTGTTGCTCATCCTGCTCACGGCCCTCAGTGATCCAGAAAAGTATCATCTGACCAGTGCCGAGTTGGCCAATGACCTGGATGTCATGGATGATGCCAGTAAGTATCCTAAAAACAAAGTTATAAGTAGAACTTCACAGTTTGTTTTCCACCCAACACGCTACTATGCACTACCTGGTCTATCATACAAAACCCTGCTGAAATACATTGAAGTTTGTTACTGTGACATAAAAAATATGGGAAAATTTAAGGGGTATTAATATTGCTGCAAGGCACTATATCTAGTACGCCTTTGGTACTTTTGCTGTAAGATTAATTAATCGACAAGTGTTATTAATATAATATAAAGGTAAGGGTTGTTCCTGCTCTGTTTGAAGCTAGATTTTCTGATTACTTTATGGTTTTCTCTGTGAAACTAAGGCGACACTTGACTGTTTTGCTAGACGACCTCTCTAACTAGTGGACAGTAAACACCTTTGTGTGACTTTAACATCCCAAATCACAGTCATGCAAACCTACTTTCCATCTGTCCAAAGAATTAGATAAATCCGTCTTAGCCCAGGAGTGCTCTGGTCTCGTTTGGCCGGAGTTTACCGGCACCACATGGCATTCATTCAGATTCCCTGATTCAGAATGACTGTAAAGTCCCCGGATTAGAGTCACCCTGTAAGGCCGGCTGCGTTCCAGCTGGTGCAGTGTCACCTCTTCTTTTGAAACACACACGAAAACTAGAACACTTTTAATGTGATTTATTTATCTGAGGGGTTTTCAGTGCCATTATGTACAGTATATATATATATATATATATATATATACAGTATATATATATATATTATTATATAATAATATAATATATAATAATATATTATAATTAATATATATATATATAATATTAATATATAAGTTAATATATATAAGGTGTGAGGCCTTTTAATTTTAATTGTCATAATTAAAATGCCTCACACTATTAAATATGACATTAAAAGTGTTGTAATAATGACACTTTTAATGTCATTATATATATACAGTATATATATATATACATACATACTGTATATAATGACATTATATATATATATATATATATATATATATATATATATATATATATATATATATATATATATATATATATATATGGTGTGAGGCCTTTTAATTTTAATTGTCATAATTAAAATGCCTCACACTATTAAATATGACATTAAAAGTGTCGAAATAATGACACTTTTAATGTCATCATTATATATATATATTCAATTCAATACAGTTCTGTCCTTGTCTTTTAATGTTATTATTATGACACTTTTAATGCAAAGTTGCTCTAGAAGTTGCAGTGAAAGTCCATTAAAAGTGCCAACCTTGCATTAAAGTGACTTTATTTTCAAAATAATGCGAAGTTGGCACTTTTAATGCAGCTTTGCATTAAAAGTGTCATTATTTACCGAATGACACTTCATGACAACAGTCATGAACATTCATAAAGACTCCTTCATGTTCATGACAGATGTTATGTCATGTTTATCATGTCATGTCAGTCTTATGCACTGACAGGTATACCTACCTAATAGACAGGTAGGTATACCTGCCTGTCTATCAATAGGTAGGCAGGTATCTTTCTACCTGCCTACCTATTGATAGACCTATCTATTTTAGCTAGCTAACCTATGTAGCATCATGTTTGTAGAGACCCGGAGAGAATTTATGTTTAAAGTAGAATTATTTAACTAATAGACAAAATTACAGACAATATCTATCTGTTTGTCTGTATGTCTGTCATTTGTGTTTGTAGAGAAACCGGAGCTCCCGGAGAAAACTTTAGTTTAAAGCAAGATTAGTTG